>NC_060951.1:48985625-49133281 GCF_022045245.1 Lucilia cuprina | reverse complement strand
CTATAGACTAGACTATAGACTAGACTATAGACTAGACTATAGACTAGACTATAGACTAGACTATAGACTAGACTATAGACTAGACTATAGACTTGATTATAGACTAGATTATAGACTAGACTATAGACTAGACTATATATATCTACTATCTAATACTACTTACCTTTCATCCAAATCGGACGATTTTAAATGTTAGGTCACTTGTCTAGTAATTGCCCATATACATATACTTACTAATAGATCTCATGTTTCCCCACTTTCCCAATAACAGTTTTGTATATGAACTTTATATGTATACTGTGCACAAAATGTTAGATAAGGATGTTAATGCCAGTTCTACCAAAAATAGTTGTACGTGAAGTGAGTATATTGTAGACCAAATATATACGAACAGCAAAACAATAACAAAATATAAAATAAAATCTACAATAACAGAATTGAAAATGGAAATCATATTAAGCGTTAAATTAAAAAAATTCCTATGAAAAATCAACGACAACAGCAAACAAAAAGGAAAACAAAAAAATGCAACATGAACTGCAAACTTATAATATTTTTTAGAATAAAAATTTAAAGGATAGAACAATATGGTAAAAAATTAAGAAAAATATTTTTTTAGAAAAATATTTTATTAAAATTTTCAGATGTAAAAGGATCTTAGCAATATCATTTAAATATTTTTGGAGATAGACGTATACATATCGATGTGGGTGATGGATCGCGCAATGATTTAGTGTTGTGAAGTTACATTATCATTATCTGTATGCTTAACACATTTATATTCTGATTTTTAATTATTTTAAAGTTATTTTCGATTTAAATTTTCATTTTCGCTAATTTACAATATTTTTTTCCACCTCATAAACCGCCACATAATTGCTTATTATGGTATTTTGAAAACACCCAAAATAGCTTCCAGACATATTTTAATAGATGACCTCTAAGAGGCATAAATAAAATTTATAATGTGTACGTTTAAATACACATAAAGGGATTAATGGGTAAGTTTGTGTGTGTTTGATATAACCCAACAAACATTAAGTCTATAGAAATAGAAATAGAAATAAATGCATATACGATTCAATAGAAGTATTCACTAAACCAAAAGTAATGTTGCATTATAAGTATTTTAGGTACAATTTAAGTAGACCTTTAAAGTACTTAAAAATTACGGAATAATCATAGTTTTTCAACTTATACACATTTGACAAGTCTTTAACTAGTTTATGAACTAGTCTATTGGTTATGTTGGAGATTAGCTTTGCTTCGGTTATTATAAGAAATAGTGTGTTGCATATTCTGGGGAGTAGTTTGATAAATATTTTATAGAAAAGTTTGTAGACTAGTATATCGGTTATACTAGTCTATGGCTTGATCTATTGACTTTACCGCTTTGTTTTAATTATTTACTTTACTGATAGATACATCCCTCGAAAAATTTTAGAACTTGTTCCAAAAAATATTAGTTCTAGAACGAGGTAGCCATTACTTCTGTAACCCGTTCCTTAGAATATTGTGGTACTTCTAAATAGTTCTCAAAGAACTAGTTCTTTAAAACTAGTTATACATTGCTACAACACTAGTTCAATGGACAGCATACTAGTTCCGAAATAACTTCTTGGAATCAATTGAAAGAAACGTCATAAAATCAAAATTTTATAAACTTAATTTTATCGAAATAGAAAACGCGTTCAAATGTATATTTTTTCATTCAATTGTACAACAAGATATTAAAAAGATCCCTAATTGAATGCTTATAACGTATATCCTTACAAAAAATATTAAAAAAAAATTATATTTAATTTTACGTAAGATTTGTAAATAATATTGGCACATTAGTAAAAATTCCCCAACAATCTTAATAATTTCAAACAAAAACGCTAAAAAAGAAATATTTGTTTATACGTTCTCTAATATTTCCATGGAACTAATTCCGAGGTTGACAAATTCAAACAAAAATCATTGATTAAGAACTAGTTTCAGAAGCGACTCCATAACGCTTCCTCAGAACCAGTTCCGAAGGTGACAATTTCAAAAAACATAATTGGGCTCAAATTATGTTTAGTAGAACGAGTTAAGACTAAAATCATGCGTTCTAAAACTAGTTGTAGAACTAATACAATTTTTCCTGGGATCTGATCTTTGACAAGTTAATCTTAAAGTAAATATAAACCTCAATGCTCGCTGGGTATATAAGCATTAAATATGTTCAAACATATGTTTTTTCATATACCGCTATAATTATGATTTACGGCCAATTTTATTTGTATATTGTTTTAAATGGTTGAGCAAATATACGAGAGTGGTTCGACATATAAAAAATATAATTCCACAATCTTTAAAGTCCACAATTTCAAAGTTCTATAAATTTTTTCAAAAAATCTGTTTATTGTTAATAAATAGGGCACCTCTGTTGGTGGTGTTCTGGCCTGTCAGATAGTCGTGATTTTCATTGTGAACTTCCCCTTTTAAGTTCAATATAAATAATTAATAAAAAATTTTAACTTGTTTTATCACCCTCTTAAAATATATGTATAAAACTTCTGTTTAATTTTCATCAAGAGACTTTTAACTAAATTAAACTGTTAAATATTTTATGATAAAGTTAATATCTTATAAACTCCAAGATAATATTTTCTTTATTTCTTAAAATGTTTTTTTTTCATGTTACTCCTTCTAAGTTCCTTTAGTTCTATCTAAACTTTACGCCTCAAGGGTCATTTTATATGGTTTATTGAGTACTTTGAAGATGATAAATAGCATGTGCCACAAGTAGTTAAAGATGATATACTGTTCCAATATATACACACACACAGACAAGTAAAACTAATGTGATTGTATTTCAATAATATGATTGTGTGATTTCAAATAAATATTATATTTATTCTGTATGAGGAAAAAAACACAGTGCCACTTTTAAGTATGATAAAATCTCAAAAGTATATGAGAAAAAAATAAATAAAACTATTCAAGTTTATTCGTGATTTTCTGTTAAGTTTTTTCTTAAATTTTTCTTTTTCTTGGTATTTGTTTCTTTTGTTACAGTAAAACTATCATTTTATGATAAATATATATCAAAATCCTTGAGAGATGCTATCAGTGTAATGGGTTTTCCTTTTTATCTTACTGTTTAAGTTACAAATAAAAGAAGAAAAAAAATAGTTTGTGTTTTTCATATGTGACAAAGAAAATATGAAAACGTTTTTGAGAAAAAATATCAATCACATTTAAAAATGTTATTTTAAATGTTTTATAATTTGTTTTTAAGGGGTTTTTTACAAAGGAGTTTTTGCAATTTTCACATGAAATTGATTTGATTTTTATCTTAATCATATGAAATTTGATTGTTTTACACATGAGAAGGAAGATCCTTATAAGATAGGACGAATTTTTTGTTAATTTTTTATAGTCACAACTATAGTTACTTAGTTAGTAAGTTAATTAGTTAGTAAGTTAGTTAGTTACACTTACCCCTTTACTGGACCTATTAAGAGATCCTCTTCCAGACTCTAACACACGCACAGAAAAAATTATGATTGTAATTTAAATCTGTTATGATTACTGTAATAATTTTAAAATATCATATTATGATTGAAATACAGTTGAAATATTTTATTATCATCCAATGTGATCAAGATGTCGATAAAAAATATGTATCAAATTTATTTTAATTACTGAATCAGTAAAATTACAGTTTATAAAATAGTAAAAACCTACAACAATACATAACACGATTTTCAAATTGAAATTTGATTCTAAAAAACATACATTATTCTATACAAAGTGAAATACTTATACATAATATGTTTATATTATAATGTTATAAACCAAATGAGAATTATTTCAAACTACACACACACAAAATAATATCTGTGAGGTGTGCGAATGAAGTTTTTTTGTTGTACAAATAAACATGGAACAATATAACATATAATTGTTATTTATAATAAATGGTTGGTTTAAATGGTTGTTAGTAACATAATATGTTTTCATCGTTACCATTATTTAGTTATTGAAAAAAATAATTATTTTTCAGTGAATCATACTCAAATTCATAATTGCCATGAACATGAAAATGTTTACAATAAAAACAATATTGTTTAAATAGAATCAAAGTAACAATTATATGTTTTTGATAACAATATATTGTTACAGTGAATATAGATTAGTTACAGTACCAATGTCGAACTATGTTTTTTTTTTTGTGCGTGCAGAACATTAACAATCAATCTACCTTAGGCTGCAAATAACGTCATCAGCCAGCTTATTGTTGCATGACCGAAGTACATGCAATTTAAAAAATATCGTGGAAAAAAGAGAAACTGATCCTGATTTAACTTCACGGCCAAACAAAAGCTATTTAAATCTATTTACGAGAAAAATGAAAATTTTCTATAATTATCTTAAAGTTATGTTAGAACTTAATTGATTATGTATCCTTTAATTAATCTAGTTTCTCTAACATTGTTTAAACTATATGAAAAATGTTTAAACTTGCTCAACTTTTTACAATCATGAAGATATTTCTCAAATCAAACCTTCTTCCTCACAGTTAGATCTTATTAATACTCTCGACAAAAAAGTCATTTTCTTTACTAGATTTTATAGCTTTTGAAAAACAAAAAGAAAGACAGACAAAAAGTTAAATAGAAACTAAGAAGAAAAAAACGTTGACATCTATGCTGACAATGAAAACATATCGTTGTGTCACATGTCACAGAGCCATCAACCATCATGACTTCTTTAGAGACTTACGATAGAAAAAAAACTCATACTTTCACACATATGACAACAACATTTGGAAATACAACTTATTCCTATATCGTCTTTCTTCTTCATCATCATCATCATAGTCAGCAAGCAACCTTCAACATATTCATTTTAGCATTTAATATACCACTCATTCACAGTTGTTTTTTTGCTTCATATATTTGCATTTTTTTCTTTTTCTTCGTCTAAGAACTCCTGTTGATCCTTGTAGGATTTTTATTTTGTTTTTTTATTATCTATTTTCTGTCATCTCTTATAAGGAACAAATTTAACTGTGCACCATGGGTCTGCTAACTTTTTGTAATAGTTTTGAAATATTTATTCATTAAAAGATAAAAATTTTATTTGCAAAAATAACCTTTTCTCTCAATCTTGTCCCCATGTGCAGCTGCAAAAGAAATTTTATTGAAAAAAACAATAATAATCTCCATATATACTTTTAAACGGCATGACAAGAGAGTTATAGAAAATAGTTAGAAGCCAAAGGCAGCAGTTTGTAAAATCCCTTAGAGTAAAAGTATTAAACTTCGACTCATGACTTTTAACCAAATATACACACGGGTATAAATGATTATGTACATGTATGTAGTAGATCACAAACTCACATTTGTGAAAAAAAACGTAAACATATTTATGTATAATCACATGAAGTAGAATGTTTTCATATGACATTTTTAGTTTTTTATTCAAAAACTTTTAAATTTTCTTAACATAACCAAACTTATGTTAGAAAGATATAGAATGTAAAGAGAATGGCAAACACAGGCGAAAAAAAATTTAAATTAATACAATTTTTGAAAGTTTTCTATTACACATTTTTCCTAAACAAAAAAATTATCATTTCTCTTGAAATTTTTGAATTTTTTCTCTTCTTACGGAAAACATTCTAATAAATGATTTGCTTATAAAAATGTTTTTAAAAAATTTTGAAAGAAATTTTTAACAAGTTTTTTTACCTATAGGAAGATTTCCATAATGTCCTTTTTTATATAAAAAAAAGGAAATTTATTATAGAAAACAATCGATAAATTTTGTTTCTTGTAAAAAACTTTTTATAGTTTTCTTTTTTTAATTTTTTAAATAAAATATTCTTTTTAACGAACATTTTCGATTTAATCTATTTTTACAGAAAACTTTCGATGAATACTCAATGTTATTTTTATAGATTTTTTTTAATGTTAGCAATTTTTGTTAAATTCCATTTTTATAGAAAGTTTTTAGAAATTATATTTTAAATATCATTTTTAATAAAATGATCATTAGATCATTTTCGATTAAATTTTATTTTTATAAAAAAATTTCAATGAAATTTCTTTTTATAAAACATCTCCGATGTATTGTATATTTTATTGGAAATTTAAAAAAAAAAAAAAAAACTCTTTTTATAAAAAATTTTCCATAAAATTTTTTTATAAAATTTTTTATGAAATCTTTTTATAAAAAATTTCGATGAAATCTTTTTTAAAGAAAATCATAAATTAGCATATCTGAGAAAATATAACCATATTAAAATTTGTTCAGAGCCACTTTAGGATAGAAGATTATAAATGGGGGGCGTGGCACCTCCCACAGAAATCATTTTCGATGAAATCTCTTTTTATAGAAAATTTTCGATGAAATCTCTTTTTATGAAATATTTCCGATGAAATCTCTTTTTATGAAATATTTCCGATGAAATCTCTTTTATAAAACATTTCCGATGAATACTATTTTATAGAAATTTTTTTTAATGGAAATTTTTTGATGAATTTTTTTTCAAATTTTTTTATAAAAGTTTTTATGAAATCTTTTTTATAAAAATTTCGATGACATTTTTTTAATATAATTTCGATGAAATCTTTTTAATAAAAATGTCGATGAAATCTTTTTTATAAAAATTTCGATGAAATCTTTTTTATAGAAAATTTTTAATGAAGTCATTTTTATAGAAAATTTCCGATTTAATGAATATTTATTATAGACTCTATTTTTATCAATCTCATCTTATAATATATTTTCGATAAATTTTCTTTTTGTAGAAGATTTAAAATTTCTTTTTATAGAAAATCTTCCATGAAATTTTTTTAAAAAAAATTATAAATTTATCGATAAAACTTATTTTTGTAAAAAATTTTCGAAGAATTCTCTATTTACAGAACATTTTAAAAAACTTCTCTCTTTTAGAAAATTTTCGATAAAATCTATTTTTATAGAAAATCTTCGATATTTTTTTTTTTCATAGAAACTAATTGATAAATTCTCTTTTTATAGAAAACTTAAGATAAATTTTCTTTTGTTTTAGAATATTTTCGATAAATTCTCTTTTTTTAGAAAATGTTCGATAAATTCTCTTTCGTTATTAAATAGTTTTTATAGAATATTTCTAAAAAATTCTCTTTATATAAAAATTTTTCAAACAATTCACGTCTTTTAAAGAAGTGTATTAAAATTTTTTCTAAAAATGTTTAGGAAAATATTTTATATTATTACTTAATTTTCTTTTTTTGTAGAACTTTAAAGATAAAAAGATGTTCAAATTATAAATTCTATAAATAAACCATATTGAAGATGCAGGCTATTTAAATTTCTTTAAAATTACAAAAAAATTTTAAATTATTAATATCCATACTTATGTTTAAAAATAAAAGCAATTTATCTATTTCTCTACAAATATTTAAACATCATTATATTTTTAAATTCACTTAAATTACAACCGCAAACAATCATTTGTTCCCACCTTTATACACCTTATGTAAAACTGTGTTTTAAATGATCATTAAACATATTTCCACAATTTTTTTTTACAAAAACAAACTTCCTTTTCCCCCACAAACTTATCACAGTTTCCGTTGTACCTACCTTAAAAAACATCTAAAAAAATTTGTATGTCATTTTTCACCTGTGATTTTTTTTCTCTAGTGTCCTGTCGTTGTAGTCCATTTCCTGTTCTAACAGCTCATAAATAATTCTTTGGTCTACTTTCTCAAATTTCTTAACACATCTCTCACTCCTCCCTCCCACCTCCCACCTTTCTTAATGCCAACAAAAGCACTAACATCAACACCAATTTCAGTACCAGTTCAGTCAGGCAAATTAAGCATACGTCATCACCTTCATACCCCTCATCATAATATAGTGGATGAGGAAAAGAAAAACCATTGTTTTGTATGGGAATGTGAGTGTTGAAATATGTTTGTATATGTAGCAACAGGAGTTTTCACACAACAATCACTCATTCATTTATTCATTCATTCATATTTTAAGTGATTTTTCCTTTTTTTGGTTCAACATAAAATTTTATGTGTTTTTCCCCCAACTTTCTATTTAAATTTGTACTTTTTTCACTTCTTAGAATTCAGAATTCTATGAAGGTTTTTATGTGTCCTGCTGTCGAGTGTATTGTGTGGATTTTGAGGATTACCATCATCAAACCATTGATTTTGCATGTTGTGAATAAATAATGTCCAACAATGATCTGCTAAATTGAAGATATAAAGCGTAAAATTGGCTTAAATGTAAATGAATTAATATGATTTAACAGTTCACTAGGCTTAATATGACTTTTATTTGTCTTGTATTCATCTCATTTGTAGGATTTTTTTCTCTTGTTTTCTTCATTATTCAAACATTTAATGGCATAAAAAAAAATAATATTTAGTGTTTTTTTAATATTTTTCCAAAGTCATGATTTAATATGGAAGGTATTTATTATCTAATGCATTATTTATGTAAATATGAACCTCAGTAATCTTAATAATATGAAAATATCGTTCGTGATCATGATTGCAAACAAGCTTTGTTAATGAAGAAAATAAAAAAAAATTAAATATATGAAAGTAAAATTAAAAAAAAAACGTATTTATAGAAAATTCTTTATATTTCTTTTTAATTTTCTATAAAAAAAGAGAATATTTTTTAAAAAGTTTCCATACAATGAGAATTATAACGATAATTGCCTTAAAATATGAATTTGACTAAAATTTTTAATAAAAAAATATTTATGTAGAATTTTCCTTAAAGGAAAATTATTCGAAAATTTTCTACAAAAAGAAAATTAATTGAAAATTTTCTACAAAAATAAAATTAAACAAAATTTTTCTATATAAAAATAATTTATCAAAAATTTTCTAAAAAAAAAACTGAATTTATTAAAAGTTTTCTATAAAAAAAGTTAATGGAATATTTTGTAATAAAAAAAATATTTTCAAAAATGAGAATTTATCGAAACATTTTTTAAAGAAATTCTTTAACAAAAAGGGAATTTATCGAAAATTTTCTACAAAAAGAGAATTTATCGAAAATTTTCTACCAAAAGAGAATTTATCGAAATTTTTTTCAAAAATAATATTTATTAAAAATCTATATGTTTGTTTAAACTTTATGGACGGCTAAACAGCTGAACCGATTTTCTAGAAATTTTTACAGTGTCTTTCGGTATGTCTGGAAGGAACTGTTTTGGAATTTCAAATAGACGGTGTACCAAGACCACATACATTAACAATATTAAAAGTCACATTTCTGAGAAACTGCAACGTTAGAGATCTCAAACTACTTGGACATCCATATAACTCATGTTAATAAAGTAGGCAGCTTAGCTACAAGTGGGCGTGGCATCACCTATATAAAGAAAATCTTAAAGTAGCATATCTGAGAAAATATAAGCATCCTCAAATTTTTCGGAGCCACTTTAGGATCGGAATGAATATTTAGAACAAAAAATGGGGAACCTATCTGGGAACCTATTGGAGTTAGAATCTTCAAATTTTACACAAAGACCTTTAACATCCATGTAAACATTTATGAGAAAAATGAGCGATATTGATAAGGGGCTTGAAACCTCCCATATGAATCAACTACAAAAATTCCTTATAATTTTGTCAGAAAAACTTTTATATCATTAGATTTTAAGGCAACAAAACACAAATGAGATGTTAACGAACATTTTCTATAAAACGACAAGTTTATAAAAATATTACAAATAATGAAAGGATAACTAGGGCAAGTATTTCTGTACAAATGCATGTTCATAGTCAGTAACTTAAAATAACTTTTAACTATTTTTTTATTCAAATTAAAGAATAATTTTGTTATAAATACATAAATTGCTTTAAATTGCATATATATAATATATTTATTGAATATTTATAAATTTTTCTTTGTTTTATTTATGTTTACATTAAATTTGTAATTATTTCGATATTGTGAATAAATTAAAAAGAATCTTCTTAACAACAAAATACTAGGTTTCATCTATAAAAGTTTTAAATTAAATTTTAAATAGTTTTTTTATTTTTTTTCTGTTGTGTGTTGTTTGATTTAAAGTCCAAAAATAATTGTCCTATACCTACCTTTAAGTACGGCTCTTCATCAGTTTCTTAGTCTGTCCATCTGTGCGTCCTTGTAAACAAATAACTGGACGAAATTTTTACACACACATCTCTCACCCTATCCCTGATTCCCATTTAATTAACATTACCCATACGCCTTTAATATTTTTAATTAATTACAAATATATTTTTTCTATTTAAATTAATTAACTTCTTTCCTATTACTAAAATATTTTAGCGCTAATTTTTCAATGGCAACCTTCACTTTCCTTTTACCAAAATAAGTTGTATGAAGAAAAATGCTATAAATTTTATTTTTATCTATTTTTCAAAACTCCTCATACACTAAAAAATCGAAACATTTTATCTTTGTTATAATTTTGTTATTGAAACTTACAATTTTATCCTCTTGTTGCTACAAAACAATTTGGCACACCA
Organism: Lucilia cuprina; assembly: GCF_022045245.1. Taxonomy (NCBI): domain Eukaryota; kingdom Metazoa; phylum Arthropoda; class Insecta; order Diptera; family Calliphoridae; genus Lucilia; species Lucilia cuprina. Next base: position 49,122,767 of record NC_060951.1, on the reverse strand, counting down.
AAAAAAAAGAAGAGAGAGTGAGAAAAAACGTTAATGTGCCATTAAAAATGACATGACTTTACTTACAAATGACTTAATGACTTCATAATTGAATAATGGCATGAATTGTGTTGTACTACTACTGCTGTGCTGTTCAGTTCGGATGTTCGGTTGTTTGTTAAAATAAATAAAATAGTCATTTATAAAAATTTTGCAGCAGCGACAAGCCAACACCACAGTAGACTAAATACAAGTAAGTAAGTAAGTAAGTTCGGGCAACTGTAATACTTCAACTAATGTTTCAACACAGGAACCCACTGGTTGTCGCAAGTGACAACTACAACAGCGACAACAATAATAAAAATAACAACAATTACGCTGACATTGACAACAACAATAACTATAATAAAAGAAACGAAAAACTCACACTAAATAAAATAGCCTTTGTCACATTATACTCTTTAAAGCATTTTTTCACAACAAAAGTTATAAAATAAAATTCCAAAATCATTTATTTCATTTCGCCTTTTCTCTAGACCATTTACAAATCGTAAAAACAAAGTTGTAGAATGAAAAAAAGCGAAAATAAATGAATGAACGAATTGTTGTTGGTGTGTTAAAAAAAATTGTACTTAAATAAAGCATTATGTTGCCTGTTTTGTTTTTTCCTGTTTGTTATAAATTTCCTTTAGTTTTTTAAGGCCAAATTATGGTTTTGTAGCTTTAGGTCTTTATTTTTTTCTCCTCTTAAGGGATTTGAAATATTGTGTCAACGGTTCCCTGGAGAATATTTGTTTTTCGCTTTTTTATTTGTTTAACTTTAGTTTTGTGTTCTTATTTTTATTTTTTGATTACTTGTGATCAATATTATGACTTTTGTCATTGATTTTTACGCTTGTTTGTTAAGATAATTGGTTATTTGTTAGTGCTGATAGAGACAAGTCTTTTAAGCAGTTGTTCTTAAACCTTGTGTTCTTTCATTTTCGATTAATAGAAAAATTTTGATATATTATGTCATTTTAGAATGTAATCGAAAATTATAAAATTTAAATTATTTTTTCCAAAACTGTTTTTAAAGAATATTTCCGATTAAATGTCTTTTTATAGAATTTTTTCAATAAAATATATTTATATGGGAAATTTTCGAAAAATATCTTTTTTTCTGGAATCTATTCGATAAATAATCTTTTTATAGTAAATTTTCTATAAATTCTCTTCTTCTAGAAAATTTTCGAAAAAATTTATTTTAATAAAAAATTTTCGCAATTCTCTTATTGTAGAAAATTTTCGAAAAATTCTCTCTTTGTAGAAAATTTACGAAAAATTTTCTTTTTGTGGAAAATTTACGAAAAATTTTCTTTTTGTGGAAAATTTTCGAAAAATTTTCTTTTTGTGGAAAATTTACGAAAAATTCTGTTTTTATAAAAAATTTTCAAATATAATATCTTATTATTGAAAAATTTCGATTTTATGTTTGTACAATATTTTTGATTAATCCTCTTTTTATAAGTAAATTTTCTTAAAAAAAAATTTTATCTTGTAAAGAATTTTTTATAAATTCTCTTTTTATAGTAAATGTTTTTGTAGTAAATTTTCTATAAATTCTATATTCAAAGTAAATTTTTGATAAAAATTCTTTTTTATAGAAAAGTTTTGATTAGAAAATTATTGATAAATTATCTTTAAAAAATTCTATCTTGTAGAAAATTTTTGATAAATTCTCTTTTTATAGTAAATTTTTGATAAATTCTGTTTTTTAGTAAATTTTCGATTATAAATTCGCTTTTTATAGAAAAAATTGGATAAATTCACTTTTTATAGAAAAGTTTGGATAAATTCACTTTTCATAGAAAATGTTCGATAAAGGACCTTTTAAAGGAATCTTTTAGATAAATTCTTGTTTACAGCAAATTTTCAATAAATTCTCTTTTTAAATTATATAAATTATTCTTTTCTAGAAACTTACAATAAATACTCTTATTCCAGAAAAATCTAGATTTTCTTTATTAAATCCCTTATTCTAAAAAATTTTAATTAATTTCCTTATTGAAAAATACTTTATTACGATTATTTTCTTTTTATAGAATATTTTCTATATATTCCTTTTTATATTTCGATATATTTCTTTTTATAAAAAAATTTCAATAAATTCTATTTTTTCTAGAAAATTTTTCATTTATTCTCTTTTTATAAAGAACATTTGATAAATTATGTATTTATAAATAATTTTCTGAAAAATCTCTTTTGAAAGACAATATAATAAATTTTGTTTTTATAGAAAACTTTCGATAAAATCTTCAATAAAAAATGTTTATAAATTAGAATTTTTAAATATTAGAGCAATTAATTATAACATAGGAAAATTATATTTTAAAAAAGATTTCCAATATGGTAAAATTTTGTAAAAATTCAGTTTTCTTAGAAAATGTTCCACTCATGAAAATTTTGATATAATTCCTTAAAGAACTTCAATTCGTCAAATTCGTATGTTCTAAAAGCCCAAATCAGAAATATCCTAAACACAAGTACCCTCAATTACATGCATCATCACAACAAAAGCTTTGTTCTTAATTTACCACTTCAAGACACAAATAACAGGACAAATAATTTTAAAAATACGTATGTATATATATTTTTTCTCATTTCTATACAGTTTATTATTCTATTTGGTGTTTCTATTGATCTAAAATTTTATATTTTTATTTCATCAACATCTCACCCACTGGCGGAAGTAATTATTTCTTTCGCATCAATGATAGTTTGAATAAAGCATCCGCACCTGATGAAAAATCCAAACACAACATTCACCAAATACAATTGTTTGGATTTGTTAAAAGTACGATACACAATATAAAAACAACTGCATAAAAAAGAATACTTGAGCAAATATTAAAACAAAAAAATATATAAAAATATATAAAGGTTGGAAAAAATCACTTTTTACACCGGAGATAAAACAAAATAAAATACTGAAATAAAAACCATCAAATGAATTGTCATGCTACAAAGGACTACCACTACTATAACAACTGCAACCACATAATAAACACTGATGGTGGTGGCGGTAGAGATAGTGGTAGTGTACTACATACATACACATATGGTATCAATACTTACAAACCCATACAATAGTCGGTAGTAGTGAAAAAGCCACAACAATTTCATAGATTTCTAAATGATAGTGGCTAAAGTCACATAGATTCTATAGTATTTGTGTGTACGTGTGTATTGTACTAGTAAGCCAGTATATAAAAATTCCTGCTAACCTATGGAAAGTCAGTTAGTTACAAACAGAATTTTAAAATCAAAAAATCGGACAGAAAAACGGTAATATTTAAATTATTTTTAAATTATATTAGGGCCTTTGTTCTTTGAAAAAACAATGAAACATATTAATAAATAGAAAGTCAATTAAAAATATTAATAAAATAAAGAAATTATTCAATGTTGTTTTTTAACACATAAACGCATAGCAAATGGGCAAAGGTACTTATCGGCTACAAAATGTTCCTCTGATATAAGGGAATTCGATCCAGATAATCATATACATATTTTTACGCAGCACACGACTTTCATCAAAACACATCCATTTGTGATCGATCAGCCAATGCCGCACTGTTCGTAAGTGGAAAAACTTTCCTATAGATTTATTCCCCACCACTTTCTATTTGAAAAGATTTAAATCAAATGTCGACAAACACTACTTCCTATGTCCTCTCCCAACAACCTATTTTCTTTAAAAAAGGGAAGTTATCGAAAATTCGCTTAAAAAAGAGAATTTATCAAAAATTCGTTTTGAAAAGAGAAATTATGAAAAATTCGCTAAAAAAAATTATTGAAAATTCGCTATTATTAAAATTTTTTACAAAAAAAGAATTTATCGAAAGTTGTATATATGAAAAGACAATTTGTTAAACTCTATTAATAAAAAGAAAATTTTGTGAAAATTCAATAACAATAATTTTTTATTATACGGAACTACTCGAAAATTCTCTATAAAAAGATAATTTTTAAAAAATTGTCTATATTAAGACAATTTGTAAAACACTTTTGCTAAAAGATGATTTATTGAAAATTCTCTTTTTATAGAATATTTTAGGAAAATTTTATTTTTGTATGTGAAAGGGTTAAAAGATTCTCTTTTAAACCGAAAGCCCGTTATAAAATGAGAATTTATAGAAAACATTTTATAAAAAAAAGATAATTTCGATAATTTTTCTATAAAATGACAAATTTTTTTTTATAAAAAAACTGTTCAAAAAAAAATAATTTATCAAAAAATTTTATAAAAAAAAAGAGTATTTAATGAAAAAATTATCATAAATTCTTTTTTACTTTTATGTAACCATTTATTTATGATGCAATATCATTAATGTTCTTCTCTTCATTCTAAAATACATTCATTCAGGGCCCTACCACTTCACCCTATCACTTTCTTCCCGGTCCTACACCACTTCCTCTTGTCAACGTGTGAGTGTATTTGCAGTTTTTAGTTCGAGCAATAAAAACCATTATTGTCAGCCGCAGTTTGAAATTGAAAATAGAATTTAATGCAGAGGTTTTCTATTCCAGTTTTATCTTTATCATTTTTTTTATAATTTTATTTATTTTTTTGTTGGATTTCAAATAATACCAATAGAGAGAGAGAGAGAAAAAAGTGGAAATAATAAAGAATCAGAGAGCATAGAGTAATGCACTTGGCATAAGCTTTGAATTGAAAGTAGTTTTAGTTTTTAAGTGTTTGCATTAAAAATAACAAAAAAAAAACACATACACTCAATTCATTTCATATAAAATTCATTTGAGAGGAAGTAAAAAAAATAAAATAAATGGAAATGGATAAAACAATTGGTTACAAAGGTTAAACACACACATGTATACACATGTATATATTTTAAAACATTAAAAACGACACACTTTTAAAAGCAATTCTTTTACAAAAAATAATAAAATTTTTTATGAAGTAAAAATTATATTTTGAATATATGTATGTTTTTAGGTTCTTTTTAGTGGTGTAGTAAAATTGTTTAAAAAATAAATTATGTTTATTTTCTATATACACAGATTTTTTTGTTTATTCTTTACTGCCATATTTATTTTCCTTTAAATAGCACGAAAGAAAAATCTCTAATCTCTTTTTTAACATTTGGGGAAGGGCGTTTGTTTTTTTTCTATTCATTGCACATGCAGCATTATAAAAATTTGTTACTTGTTAATTTGATAAAAAATGTTAATAAACATTTTTAGAAAATATAATTTTCCTTATTTTTCTTTTCAATCAATTATCTTTTGTCTGTTTATACAGACATTTTATAGATAATTTTGGCAAAAAATTAAATGAAAATTTTCAATATCTTTTATAATGTTATATTTTTATAATTTTGTCTTTTTATAATTTTATAATTCTCTATTAATAGAGAACTTTCGATTAATTCTCTTTTTATGGAGAATTTTATGTTTTAGGATTTTAGTTGAATCCTAGTTTTTTAATAGAAATGTTTTGATAAATTTTTTTTGTTTGTCTTTTTTAGGGATAATTTCTATTTTAATAGAGAAATTTCAATTAATTCACTTTTTATAGAGAATTCTTGGCTAATTCTTTTTTACAGAGAAATTTCGATTAATTCTCTTTCTATAAAGAATTTTAAAATTTCACTTCTTAAACAAAAATTTCTTGAATATCATTATTTGGAATATTTTTATAAAATACATATTTTTATAGTTAATTTAAAAAAAACTACAATTTGGAAGAAAACTCTGAAAAAGTTTCTCTTATAAAAACAATTTTATAAATTTTGTTTAGGTTTTGTATTAAAAATGGTGTAAATAATGTTGTAGAGTTTTACCATATAATAACAAAAAAATGTATCTCTACACCAAAAGTATGCAAAGTTAAGGTATACAAACTCTTCCAACAAATAACAAAAAAACGCAATTCCTGAAATCTGTGATATCCTTGACAATGATGTTTAACGTAGGAAAAAACACTTATATATTATGTTTACCATTAAAATGCTCTACTTCGGTTTCTGTTGATGGCAATATTTTTCAGTTTTTATTCTTCGAAATTTGTACTTTTTTTTATTCAGGTAATAAATAATGTGAATACTTCAGTGGGTTTTAACTTCTTACATTACCAGTGAAAATCTTTTTGGCGTTTTATTTTTTCTTGCAGTTGTTGTTGTTCGGTGTGACATAATGGTTGGTCTGGCCTTAAATATTATCTGTTTCAGTGATTTTCATGAATATTTTTTTTTCTTAATCACTGACAAATTTAAATTTTTGGAAGTTTTAAATATGTATTTTGTTTTCTTTAAAAACTGTAAGGAAATCTAATATGTTTAATTTTGAGTTTTTAATACCTAAACAATTTTAAACAAAATTATTAGCACATTAAAGAAATAACCCCATATTCATAAATGCTCAATAAAGTTGTTGATGGTTTGTAGTAGGAATTTTGTATGGAAAATGTGTGTAATAAACCTAAAATAAACGATTAATATCTTTATGAATATGGGGGATAATGTTTTGGCCCTACATAATGTCCATAAAATAAATGGCGTATACTTAATATTTAATAAAAATTCATTTAAATATCAATCATACGCATGTAACACTTATAAATGTGTTACTATGTTGATAAATGTGTAATCTTAAGAAGACAGTAATATTTTCTCAATAATAATATTGTGTTAACTTATGTACATTAGGGTAATACCTTTTTTCGCTTGGCTAAATACCAAAGCCTTACATTATTGCCAGTACTGTCCTAATAATAAAATGTTATTATTAATTGAATTTGGGGATAAAACTTCACGCATCGAGAGCTTCTATTTGTTATTTTACTAAATATATTTTAATCATTTTCATATTTTCTTTAAGATAATGTCATAAAAATGCAAAAATTTTGACAAAAATAATTGTTTTTCTCATAAAAAAAGATGTAACCCTAATGTACATACATACTTATATGGAATTTCTTTGATATATTTTATAATTTATATTTAAATATTTTATAATATTTACATTCAAAATGTTCATAAAATATTTGTATGTTAATAAAAAATTATAAATCCAATATGTACATTATTAACAAGCATAGCTATATGTAGGAAAGTAAACAAAATCAAACATATTGAAACAATAATATTCCCTGAACTCTTTGAATATTATATAAAAATATGAAAAAAAATCTCAGAGATGGGAAAATTGCAAATATGAATACTATAAAGAGTTTGATGCCCCTACACCTTATAATACTTAGTTAGTTAGTTAGTTAGTTAGTTAGTTAGTTAGTTAGTTAGTTAGTTAGTTAGTTAGTTAGTTAGTTAGTTAGTTAGTTAGTTAGTTAGTTTGAAAGGAGGATGTATACACATCAAATCCGAAGAAATACACCTAGACCTCTATTGGGCCTGTTGTGCGCTCCTTAACCAGTACCACGGGTGGAAATCGAACCCACCACATCCGGTCTACCATACCAACACACTAAACACTAACCTACCGGAGGCCACTCTTATAATACTTAAGAATTTGTAACTTTTTTATAACAATCAGAAACAACACCCGTTTTTTGGAGATTGAATAACAAACCAAAGAAAAATAACATTGCCAAAACATTTTTCTTGTGGAAAATTAAAAAGTCCTTTGAAAACACATGTTTCATATAAATATACATAACTTTGTATCCGAGATAACAAAATGTCATTGATTTCAGCAATTGTTAGATAATTGAGCTTTAGATTAGAAATTTTGTAAAAAATGTTTCAGGTACGAAAAAAGTTAGTTAGTTAGTTAGTTAGTTAGTTAGTTAGTTAGTTAGTTAGTTAGTTAGTACCCATATCTTTTATTTACTTTAAGACTGTCCTAATTCAAAATTTGTACTGTTGCATTAAAAAAGCGTGACGTGTCATTTACTACAAGACTTGCATAATCCAAAATACCAAACATTAAAAAAATGCAATAACTATAAAAGTTTTCAATATTTCTATTACTTTCGGTATGTGATCCATTTTTTTTTTTTTTTGTAAATATGTATTTGGACTTAAACTTATGATTTCGCGATTATTAGATAAAAAAATTATATGAGATACAAGTTTTCCTCTGTCATCTAAAAATGTTTTCATTTTTCCATCTCCCTCAAAGCCATTTTTGTCGTAACGACTTTTTTGTAGTAAATGAACGATATCTACTTTCTATATTAAAACTAACATTGTACATAAAAATCCACCTATACATCCATAACCCATACTACTCTTCTCTTCTGCAATATGATTGAGTAAGTGTTGTTGTTATTGTTAAGCGCATCAGCAGGACCATTAAACTGATTTGTGCGTTTTTCGAATAATAAATTTTTCTGATGGCTTTTAGCATTTATCAGAAGACAAAAAAACAACAGAATATGTATAAAAACACAGAAAAATAAAGAGAAAAACTCCAACTACAACTACAAAAAAACACCACAAGCCAACAATAATGACAAAAGCAAAAACAACTTACATATGAAAACATTTGATGAATTTTTAAATGATGTTGTGGGTAAAATGTACATATGTGCATATAAAAATCTATGATTATAAATAATAAGAAGCAAACTCAAAAATATCACTTTCAAAAAAGAAGCCATTAAAAAAATACTAAATATAAAGAAATCAAAACGATTTTATACATATCTTTTCAGAAAATGTTTTTTATAAGTAACAGGTTTGTTGACTTAAGGGGTTTATCGGTGATAACCATAAAAATGAGTATGTTAAGCTACTGTTTTTGTGTAATTTTGACTCCAGTTTTTTAATCTTTTATGAATTGTAATTCCAAAAGTCGAAAAATTATTATAAAATCAAATATAAATTGTAATTGAGAATAAACAATTTTTGTCTAACAATTTAAATAACTTACTTATTTCTAAACAACAGACGTATAATTCATATATATTTCAAAGTAAAAAGTATACGTTGGATTAGTGCCAAATTGTTAGTATTGGCGGTATTAAATATTCGAGGAGCTTACATTGTGATCATTCACATTATTAAAGGAAATTTATGTTATTTTTGACCCCTTAAATCTGTACCACTTCGAAAATGAAGTATTGATGCTTTTAAATTATCTTTCAAACCAATAGACATTTACAAAGGACTATTTCTTTTTAACACTATTAATAAAAGTATAATATCCCTGAAGCAATGTAAAAAATTGTTTAATAATGTTAAAAGCCTTAGATAAAATTTCATTAATATTCCAATATCTTGATAAGGAGTGTATGAATGAAACATGCATGCGTATACTTAACGCGTGAAATTCATAAAGAGCCAATTATCAATCATACGCTCTCCTAAACAAACAAATGCCCATACAAACTTGCACGTACACAAAAAAATGTTCAAAACACTTTTAATTAGAAAACATGTTTGTAATTTCCTTGTAATACACAATTTTTTACACATATTTATTTCTAAATCACATAATGCTTGTTTTCAATCACTTTACAATGTCAATTCACATACATTTGAAAAAGAAAGAAAAAATATACAGAAATAAAACCAAAAGTTCTTAACGTAATAAAAAAAATGAAAATATTTATATACATATACAAAATGAAATGGGGTAAAGAAAAAAATACAAATAAAGTAGAAATTGAAATGAAAAGCGTTCATCATATCGTATCATCAAATTTCATTGAAAGTCGTCTGTATTGTCCATGTGATGATGTTTGGTGAATGTTTGAGTGAATGGAGTGTAAAAACCACTTTTATTCCCTTTTGCCCATAATGACTTTATTTGTGCCTAGAGGGCTATTTTATACCAATTTCCTTCCACTCTAACTATCATATATTTTTCTTTATGATGTTTTCTCTTTTTTTGTATATTCCAAACATCGGTGTTATTCCTACCCCTAAAAAATGTTTTTTACGTTCAAGTCCTTTTTATGCTTAATGCTATCAACACTTCATCACCACTATTGCTCGTCTATATTTATTAAAAAATATAGAGTGTCTTTATTTTAAAGAAGATGGAAAGTAGTATTTTAAGCGATTGCAAATCGGGGGAGTTTCATATGAATTGTTTTTCTTAATTTCTCAAAATTTAAGAATAATATGTATATTTTATCCGACGATTTTGTAAACTCCGAATATGTCTTCTCTGAAGGACCATTTACAGTCTGATATATAAAGTTTATTCTGACAGACCCGAGTCTACCACCCATAATACAATTCAGATCAAGACAATAGTCTAGTCTATAGTCTAAGTAGTCTATAGTCTAGTCTATAGTCCAGTCTATAGTCTAGTCTATAGTCTAGTCTATAGTTCAGTCTATAGTTCAGTCTATAGTCTAGTCTATAGTCTAGTCTATAGTCTAGTCTATAGTCTAGTCTATAGTCTAGTCTATAGTCTAGTCTATAGTCTAGTCTATAGTCTAGTCTATAGTATAGTCTATAGTCTAGTCTATAGTCTAGTCTATAGTCTAGTCTATAGTCTAGTCTATAGTCTATATGCTAGTCATGTCTCTATTCTTGTTTATAGTCCAGCTTAAAGTCTAGCCTATAGTATAAAAGAAAATAGTGTATGTAGCCCAGACTATAGTCCATAGTCGGTACTATAGTAAGTAGTACCGACTATAATCTACAGTTCATACTATACCGTAAAGTAAAGCTTATAGTCTATAGCCCAATATACAATTCATATAGCTTTTTATCCTGACTATAGCTCAGATTGTGATCCTGCCTATAATCTTGTCAATAGTAATTCTAAATACAAAACTCTCCATTTCTTTATTTGTCCAACAAAAATATTGAAAGACTAAATATCTTTGCAAATACCAATATGATTGACTGACAACTACAATTTTCATTTTGTCTTGTGTGATGAGTTTTCATCGTTTCTTCCCCCATTTAGTCCTTAATTTTTTGCTACAAAACTTTTGCAACAATTCCGCTGTGTAAGCGTTAGTGTTTGTTGATTTTTCCACAAAATAACTTTGTCAACTTTGTTGTTTTTGTTATATTCTATATTGTAGCTATAAGTATGAACAATTTTTAGCTTCACTCTTCATTGGTTCTTCACAGTTTTTTCCGATTTCAAAAAAAAACATCCCATCTTCATTTAGATTTCTTTGTGTTAAAAATCACACATTTTCACTTTTTTTGGTATGTTTTTCAATGTTACATTTTTTATATTTTCTTTTCTTTTTTATTTCTAGGTATGTTGTTGTTTTTATATTGAAAAGTTATTTTCACAAAAATCAAGACAAAAAATTGGAAAACAGTTTTTCTTTTGATGTGTCCCCTGATGACGATCTTCTTTCTTGCTGTTTTTTTTCTCCATCATCATCTTCATCTTGTTCTGGGTATAACTTTTTTCTTGATGAGTAAGTTGTTTTATTCTTGTGAATGTTGAAAAATAAAAAGTTTGTTTTCATTACATTTTTCTCCTTGACTTAGAAAAGCTATTTTTTGTTGTTGTTGTCTTGTTGAGAAATTTAATGGTTTATGAAGAAAAAATAAACTAAATGATTTTTAAGTGATTACATGGTTAATTTACTGATTCAAGTTTTCTTTTTTTGCTATTTTGCTTAGTTATTAAATCTTTTGTTGTAAACAACATTTTTATTTGATGTAATCAATTATTGTCGAATGATGAATTTGACCTTGTTCGAATGAGATTTTAAATTTTTATTAGAATTTTTAATGGATTTACATATTTTAGTTTGTGCTGATGCTTTTAACACATATCAACAAGAAGTCTCGTTTGGTAGATTAATTTTCCGAGACCGTCATTTTAGTACAAATTACACAATTATTTGTTAATGTATAACTTAAAGCAACTACATTATATTATTTTACACTACATTCCAAATTTATTTAAAATGTTTTTTTTTTTTAATTTTTGAATGTATCTTTATAAATGTTAAACAGATTTTATTTTTATTTTTTTACTCCCTCTTTCCAAGAATACACAATTACATGCACACTTTAAAAACATTTCGTTCACATGCAAACTTGTTAATCCCTGGGAATAAAAAAATACCCTTTTCATCTTTACTAAGATCATAACATTACAACAACAGCAACATTTATATAAATAACAATGCAAAAATAAAATTCAACACAGACAGTGGCAGTGTAGTAGTATTAAAAAGAATGATTTTATAGCGTGAATATTTGCAACGTATTTTTATTTGTTTTTTTCTCTCAATTTTTTTTTTTTTTTTTTGTTGCCGCAACAAAAACTCTTTTATAGAACTGTGAAAAAATACACGAAACTGATTCCTGGCAGCAGGAACTATAGTCATACTACTGCTTTTACAAATTCTGTTTCTCTTTATAGTATATGTATGTACAATATATGCATATTTACATACATTTGTATGCTTACATGACCATGAAATGTTACACATACACTCGCCTGTTTAACAAAATACCAACCAGATTGTATTGTATAAAGTTTACTTTATTTTTTATACTCTACACCAGTATAGGTAACACCAAAAAATATTTGTCCTAGATTCGGCTCAGAATCTCTTACTGACTCGACTTATCCCATATTTACCTCTTGTATAAAATCTTATTATTATTGACAAAAAAGATTTTCTAGGGGGAGGGCTTATAAGGGAGGATATGGGCTAATTCTTATAAATGTTAATAAAAAACGAATTAAATGCTTTTTTTTCAATAATCCACTTTTTAACATACTGTAGGGTATCATATGGTCAGTCATGCCCGACTTTATATTCATATTTGTGTTTTTGTGCCGTTGTTTTCTAGTATAAAAAAGTAACAATTAATTAGCAAAAATATGTTGCCATTTAAAATCCTTTTTGGTTGTTGTTTTTATTTTTCTGTTACTTTCATTGTTGCTGTTGTTGGTGGTGTTTTTGCACATTTGTCTTTACTTTTGTTTAAGCTGTTCTCCAATCCCTTGTTTTGTTTCTAAAACTGTATAAAAGAGTTGTGGCAAAAAACTCTTACTATTTTATATAATGAAAAATCCCTGATAACAAATAACAACAAACAGAAAGTTTCATGACATCATCATTGTTGCCATTGTATGAGTACTACAAATATGTAGCAACAAAAACAACAGCAACATAATAGCAGGCAATCATAATATTTATTTCATATTAAAATCTTCGACACACTTATAAAGGTTTTGGTTAAGTAAGTGAAATAAGAAGAGAAAACGAGAGATTGAATGAATGAAAAGTGTATATAAAAAGATGCCTTCACACGAGCACACAAGTATTATGATCTGTCAAAATTTTGTGTAGAAAAGTACGAATGGATCGCCTAAACGCAATATGTAATGAAAACATTACACATTGAGAGAAAATACGGATGGAAAAGTTGACATGGATTTGAAATGATTCAATAGACAAGACATCAGGGATGTATTTTTAGGTAAACACATATAAAAAGTGACACAGCTCTTTCCATCTTACTTTATTATTGTTTTATACCAATCGTGTATACACAACAAAAATAAATCATACGACTTGTATTATTATACCCTACACCACTATAGTGGGGAGGGTATTAAGCTCAGAATCACTTTCTTAGTCGATTTAGCTATGTCCGTCTGTCCGCCCGTCCGTCTGTCTGTGTGTCCATGTAAACCTTGTGCGCACGCTACAGATCGCAATTTTCAAGATAATTTGATAAAATTTGGCACATATTCTTTTTTTGGTTCAAGGACGAACGCTATTGAAAATGGTTAAAATCGGTTCATTATTTCTCTTAGCCCACATACAACCGTACCCCCCGAATCGGGTCTTTAGGCTCATAATTACGTTAAATGTCTAAATTGGCAAAAATTTGTTTTATAGAACAATAAATGACAATACTAATTTTTATAGTGATCGGCCCTCATTTGATCCTAGCCCCCATACAAACTCCCCTTCAGAAAATGACTTGAAGGTGAAAAATAACTTATAATTACTAATAAACGATTAAAATCTACATAAATGACTTTGAAGTAGGCGTAAATTCATCTACCAATATATATAAGGATAGGCCCATATTTACCCCTTCTCCCCTATGAGCCCTATTGTAGAAAATCTCTTTTTTGTCAACAGTAAGTAAAAATATTCCACAATAAAACAAATTAATTACTTTATTTAAAATCCACAATTTTAACATACTGACTTTTGTAGGGTATCATATGGTCGGCAATGTCCAACTATAAATTCATACTTATTTTTGTTATACGGATGGAATTTCATTAAAATTTGTCATTAGACTTTACGTACGCAAAGTGTGAAAGTGTGAAGGGTCCTTAATTGATATTATATTGATGTAGAAGTGATTTGAAAGTAATAAAAAAATGAATAAAAATCTATGACTAGAACTTATTTTCAAAATTGACTATAAAAACATTACAATAACCTTTCAATCAAGAAAACAATGTGATTAATACAATTTTACAACAGAAATTTCTACTGTAGTTTTTAAAAACATTATAATATTTAAATATAAATAAAGTTATCTAAGCGCATTATTTCTAATTTCAGGACACGATATCTTAAAATCAAAATTAGTTGGTATTCGGTTTTCGACGTTCTTCAAAATTTATTCAGCCTATGGTTTTCAATTTTGTGTCAGAATTGTTTTTGTAAATAGAAAACATAAAATAAGTAGCGCTCCAATTAAGATAACAGTTATCTATGATTTTTAAAGATTTTCATTAAATATAAATTTCAATTGAGACATGATCACTTGTAAAATCCATCATAAACAAATTTTTAATGCAATTAAAAATTTTTAAATTTCCTACAAAATCCTTAACATATATGTATGTATGTACATTGCTCACATGATTGTTCATATTTCCGTTTTTGTTGTTGTGGCAGTCTGTAATATCTCGCTTCTTTCCTCTCCTTTTATGTTTATTGTTGATGTAGTTGCTTGTAACATTTAATTGTTCGTAATATTGTTGCGGGGATTAAAAACATTTTGTGGTCTTTTACAACTCTTGTATACAACCGTACGAATTTTTTGTTCTTCTTGCTGTTATTTTGCTTTTGTTGTATTGTATGCAATTCAGTTGTTTGGCAATTTTTTACATTCATTCTATTTCTAGCAATTGTAGTAAAATGTTTATATCTGTATTGTAGTAGTTTTGTTGTTCTTTTTGTTATGTATTTATTGTTCATTTTATGTTTACAATGGTTTTATGTTGTTGTATCGTTTAATGTTACAAATATAAAAAGATCTGTTACTACAACAGACAATAATCCTACAAGTCTACTAAAAATCTACAACACACATGTATGCAAATAAAATAGTGTAGTGTATGTAGTTTGAGTAAAATTTCGCAAAACGTTTTCTAGGCTATTTTTTAATAATTGATAAGGATTTTTCGTAATGGAAATTTATCTGAAACTATATATTCATATAACATGAAAATTACCTATATAGACATTCAAAAAGAGACATCAATTATTAAAAAATAGGATTTTTGAACTTAAAGTTATACATATTACCGGATAAAGGTTAATAATCAAATTTAATTATTTAAATAAAAAATTTTAAATTCAAAAATTATACATTTAAGTGCAAAAATCATAATTTAACTTTTTTGTGTTTTTATTTTAACATAATTTTTTATATATAACAATACTAATATGTACATGATACTTTTGGCCAACATTTTACGTTAGAGTTTTAATTGTTTGGTTTTATTCCTTTCAAACCAATTAACATACTTTTATAGCCCGACACACTTAAAGCAGATGCTGGAAATGAATACGAGCAATTATAAAATACATTTTTAGAAATACATATGTATGAGTGTGGCCGGAAATAAGCCACACTTATTTTAATATAAATTTTAGAAAATGAAGATTATGATTACAACTATGAATCAAAAAAGTATAAACTGGAGAGGCACTTTAACTTTGCAATTCTTTTTAACAGCAAAAATATTTGAGATAAATTTTTATGCAAAACCTAGTTGTCTAAAAATCGAAATAAAATCAAATTCTCCACAAAAATTTTTTGCATTTGTGTTGATGTTTGTAATACCCAAAAAAATTGGTCATACATTCACTTTATACCAATCAGCTTAGAATTACTATTAGAGTTGATTTAGCTTTGTCTGTTTGTCGTCCGTCCGTCTGTGTTTATGTAAACCTTGTACGTAGTTCGCGACTCTACAGTTCGTAATTATCAAGATAATTTAATGAACTTTGGCACATACTCTAGTCTATAGTCTAGTCTATAGTCTAGTCTATAGTCTAGTCTATAGTCTAGTCTATAGTCTAGTCTATAGTCTAGTCTATAGTCTAGTCTATAGTCTAGTCTATAGTCTAGTCTATAGTCTAGTCTATAGTCTAGTCTATAGTCTAGTCTATAGTCTAGTCTATAGTCTAGTCTATAGTCTAGTCTATAGTCTAGTCTATAGTCTAGTCTATAGTCTAGTCTATAGTCTAGTCTATAGTCTAGTCTATAGTCTAGTCTATAGTCTAGTCTATAGTCTAGTCTATAGTCTAGTCTATAGTCTAGTCTATAGTCTAGTCTATAGTCTAGTCTATAGTCTAGTCTATAGTCTAGTCTATAGTCTAGTCTATAGTCTAGTCTATAGTCTAGTCTATAGTCTAGTCTATAGTCTAGTCTATAGTCTAGTCTATAGTCTATAGTCTATAGTCTAGTCTATAGTCTAGTCTATAGTCTAGTCTATAGTCTAGTCTATAGTCTAGTCTATAGTCTAGTCTATAGTCTAGTCTATAGTCTAGTCTATAGTCTAGTCTATAGTCTAGTCTATAGTCTAGTCTATAGTCTAGTCTATAGTCTAGTCTATAGTCTAGTCTATAGTCTAGTCTATAGTCTAGTCTATAGTCTAGTCTATAGTCTAGTCTATAGTCTAGTCTATAGCTAGTCTATAGTCTAGTCTATAGTCTAGTCTATAGTCTAGTCTATAGTCTAGTCTATAGTCTAGTCTATAGTCTAGTCTATAGTCTAGTCTATAGTCTATAGTCTATAGTCTAGTCTATAGTCTAGTCTATAGTCTAGTCTATAGTCTAGTCTATAGTCTAGTCTATAGTCTAGTCTAGTCTATAGTCTAGTCTATAGTCTAGTCTATAGTCTAGTCTATAGTCTAGTCTATAGTCTAGTCTATAGTCTAGTCTATAGTCTAGTCTATAGTCTAGTCTATAGTCTAGTCTATAGTCTAGTCTATAGTCTAGTCTATAGTCTAGTCTATAGTCTAGTCTATAGTCTAGTCTATAGTCTAGTCTATAGTCTAGTCTATAGTCTAGTCTATAGTCTAGTCTATAGTCTAGTCTATAGTCTAGTCTATAGTCTAGTCTATAGTCTAGTCTATAGTCTAGTCTATAGTCTAGTCTATAGTCTAGTCTATAGTCTAGTCTATAGTCTAGTCTATAGTCTAGTCTATAGTCTAGTCTATAGTCTAGTCTATAGTCTAGTCTATAGTCTAGTCTATAGTCTAGTCTATGGTCTATTCTTTAGTCTAGTCTAGTCTATAGTCTAGTCTATAGTCTAGTCTTTAGTCTAGTCTATAGTCTAGTCTATAGACTAGACTATAGTCTAGTCTATAGTCTAGTCTATAGTCTAGTCTATAGTCTAGTCTATAGTCTAGTCTATAGTCTAGTCTATAGTCTAGTCTATAGTCTAGTCTATAGTCTAGTCTGTTTTCTAGTCTATAGTCTAGTCTATAGTCTAGTCTATAGTCTAGTCTATAGTCTAGTCTATAGTCTAGTCTATAGTCTAGTCTATAGTCTAGTCTATAGTCTAGTCTATAGTCTAGTCTATAGTCTAGTCTATAGTCTAGTCTATAGTCTAGTCTATAGTCTAGTCTATAGTCTAGTCTATAGTCTAGTCTATAGTCTAGTCTATAGTCTAGTCTATAGTCTAGTCTATAGTCTAGTCTATAGTCTAGTCTATAGTCTAGTCTATAGTCTAGTCTATAGTCTAGTCTATGGTCTAGTCTATGGTCTAGTCTATAGTCTAGTCTATAGTCTAGTCTATAGTCTAGTCTATAGTCTAGTCTATAGTCTAGTCTATAGTATAGTCTATAGTCTAGTCTATAGTCTAGTCTATAGTATAGTCTATAGTATAGTCTATAGTATAGTCTATAGTCTAGTCTATAGACAAGACTGATAAGTAGTTTTAAAAACTGTCTTAAATAAAATTTTTATCACAGAGACACTCGAGCGTATGATTATTATTTTTTCATAAAACAACTCTCATACACCACCGAACACTTTTTTATAACATAACCACATTGTGTCGAGCAAAGTAGTTTTTTTTTTTTTCTTTTATAAAATGTACATTACAGAAATTAACATTTAATAGTTTAATAATAATTTAATTAATTTTAAATTGAAAATTTATTGCAATTATTATTTTAAAATCAATTTATTTATATGTTTTATTTCTTCTTTTGTTGTTTTTTATTTATTTATATAAATTAGTTTCATTTAAATCAATGTTTCACAATAATTCAAGATAATTATTTAATTTGTTTTAAGTTGAATTTGACACATTTAAAAAAATATACACAATCACACAGGCAAGTTATAGCAACAAAAAATTTAAATACGTAATCAATTATGTATGCAAAGGAAAGGGTGTAAAACCATTTATGTGTAATATATAAATATTAATATGGCTCTGAAATAGTAGTTAAATTTAAACTGAAGGTGTAGACATTTTTGGGAAGGAAAGTTTGTATATAACATTTAATAAAACTACTTCATTTTGCCAACATGAATTAGATTTTCATAATTTTTTTTCGAATTTCTCTTATAATAAGAGTCAATTTAATGAAGTTGTCAATTTGAACTAACATTACTATAATACAATACTCAAACAATAAGTGCAGACAATCAAACAATACGCATCATTATAAACCACATTAACACTATTTAAACTTTGCAGGATTTATGAAATTTATGAAAATGAGGTTCTGGTAATTACAAGCAATGTTTTTAATTTTATTTATATTTATTATTATGCCTTTTGGCTGATTTTTGTAACATCTCAAACTAATGGTTCTTAAATTATACCAATCACATTCTGAGTCGATTTATCTATGTACATATGTCCGTCCATCCATCCGTCTATCCCTCTGTATTCATGTAAACCTTGTGCGCAGGCTATAGGTCTTAATTTCCAAGATTAATTGGCAAATGCTCTTCTTTTAAACCAAGGAATAACCTATTGAGAAAGGTTGAATTATTATCATTATTTTGTCATGCCTTCTTACAACCGTATCCCCCTAATATGGTTTTTCAGCTTATAATTATTTTAAATATTAAAGGATATCTAAAAAGGTCCTAGTTTTCTAAAAGTTTAAATAATACTACCAATTTTTTATATCTCATTTAACCCTAGCACATGCTGACTTGTGTAGGCTATCATATGGTCGGTCATATCCAGTTTTAGATTCTAACTGGTTTAAATAATGCATAAATTAAATATTTTTAAAATCCCTCAAAATCGGTTGAACTTAGTGTTAATTGAAAAAATATATTACTAAAAAAAAAACATTAACAAAACCAACTCACAAATGTTTTTAAGTCCTTTTATCAACCAATATTATTCTATTATACTCTAACACATATAAAACGATTTACATTATTATTGTTGTTGTTGTCGGCTTTTTTGTTGTAGTAGTCGCTGTTAATTGTGGCGCAGTGACTGCTGACTACTGTCATTGACTTTTTGCCTCATTTGTTTATATACAAATCTGCCTATTTATATATTTTTACTTGATTATATATATGTATTAAGTTGGTCACACAAAAATAGTTTGATTTAAAAACAAAAATGGTTAATATTTCGAACGAATATTAAAAACCATTTTAAAAAGTACAAAATTTATTTAAGCAGAACATAGAAATTTGCTGAAATTACAGCCATCCTAATATGCCTATATGTTTTAGTAGTTATATTTGTAAATTGTTTATGATATGATTGGTGTGTTGTCACTATCGCAGTTGTTATTATTTTCATAGACGTATTCGTTGTTGTGTATGTCCTAATGGAAATTTAATTGAAAATAACCAACAATGCCACAGTATAATTAAGCTAGAAATATGCTGAATAAAATAAATTTATAACCAAACAACAAAAATTTAATATAATAAAGTTATTGCTTTATATGAAGCATAATAATAAAATATTACACACAGTTATACATACAATTGTAAAAAATGTAAATTATATATTTGTAAAATAAATAAATACATACAAGAAATATTAGTTTTTTTATATCAGTTAGTTAGTTAGTTAGTTGGTTAGTTAGTTAGTAAGTTAGTAAGTTAGTAAGTTAGTAAGTTAGTAAGTTAGTAAGTTAGTAAGTTAGTAAGTTAGTAAGTTAGTAAGTTAGTAAGTTAGTAAAGAGTAAGTTAGTAAGTTAGTAAGTTAGTAAGTTAGTAAGTTAGTAAGTTAGTAAGTTAGTAAGTTAGTAAGTTAGTAAGTTAGTAAGTTAGTAAGTTAGTAAGTTAGTAAGTTAGTAAGTTAGTAAGTTAGTAAGTTAGTAAGTTAGTAAGTTAGTAAGTTAGTAGTTAGTAGTTAGAAGTAAGTAGTAAGTTAGTAAGTTAGTAAGTTAGTAAGTTAGTAAGTTAGTAAGTTAGTAAGTTAGTAAGTTAGTAAGTTAGTAAGTTAGTAAGTTAGTAAGTTAGTAAGTTAGTAAGTTAGTAAGTTAGTAAGTTAGTAAGTTAGTAAGTTAGTAAGTTAGTAAGTTAGTAAGTTAGTAAGTTAGTAAGGTAGTAAGTTAGTAAGTTAGTAAGTTAGTAAGTTAGTAAGTTAGTAAGTTAGTAAGTTAGTAAGTTAGTAAGTTAGTAAGTTAGTAAGTTAGTAAGTTAGTAAGTTAGTAAGTTAGTAAGTTAGTAAGTTAGTAAGTTAGTAAGTTAGTAAGTTAGTAAGTTAGTAAGTTAGTTAGTTAGTAAGTTAGTAAGTTAGTAAGTTAGTAAGTTAGTAAGTTAGTAAGTTAGTAAGTTAGTAAGTTAGTAAGTTAGTAAGTTATTAAGTTAGTAAGTTAGTAAGTTAGTAAGTTAGTAAGTTAGTAAGTTAGTAAGTTAGTAAGTTAGTAAGTTAGTAAGTTAGTAAGTTAGTAAGTTAGTAAGTTAGTAAGTTAGTAAGTTAGTAAGTTAGTAAGTTAGTAAGTAAGTAAGTTAGTAAGTTAGTAAGTTAGTAAGTGAGTTAGTTAGTTAGTTAGTTAGTTAGTTAGTTAGTTAGTTAGTTAGTTAGTTGGTTAGTTAAGTTGGTAAGTTAGTTAGTTAGTAAGTTAGTTAGTTAGTAAGATAGTAAGTTAGTAAGATAGTAAGTTAGTAAGTTAGTAAGTTAGTTAGTTAGTTAGTTAGTTAGTTAGTTAGTTAGTTAGTTAGTTAGTTAGTTAGTTAGTTAGTTAGTTAGTTAGTTAGTTAGTTAGTTAGTTAGTTAGTTAGTTAGTAAGTTAGTTAGTGAGTTAGTTAGATAGTTAGATAGTTAGTTAGTTAGTTAGTTAGTTAGTTAGTTAGTTAGTTAGTTACTTAGTTAGTTAGTTAGATAGTTAGATAGTTAATTAGTTAGTTAGTTAGTTAGTTAGTTAGTTAGTTAGTTAGTTAGTTAGTTAGTAAGTTAGTTAGTATGTTAGTTAGTAAGATAGTAAGTTAGTAAGTAAGTTAGTTAGTTAGTTAGTTAGTTAGTTAGTTAGTTAGTTAGTTAGTTAGTTAGTTAGTTAGTAAGTTAGTTAGTTAGTAAGTTAGTAAGATAGTAAGTTAGTAAGTTAGTAAGTTAGGAAGTTAGTAAGTTAGTTAGTAAGTTAGTTAGTAAGTTAGTTAGTTAGTTAGTTAGTTAGTTTGTTATTTAGTTAGTTAGTTAGTTAGTTAGTTAGTTAGTTAGTTAGTTAGTTAGTTAGTTAGTTAGTTAGTTAGTTAGTTAGTTAGTTAGTTAGTTTGTTAGTTAGTTAGTAAGTTAGTTTGTTAGTTAGTAAGTAAGTAAGTTAGTTAGTTAGTTAGTTAGTTAGTTAGTTAGTTAGTCGTCCACAGCTTACTATTATTCCTATGATTCCTTAAGCTGTATTTATTAATACATAAATTTAGCCTTAAACAACTCTTCCCATAAACAACTTAATGCTCAAATAAACCATTTCTTCTAAACCCTGCAATTCAATTGTCCAGCATTTTATACTTTATTTCCTATTGCAATGTAACAAGTGCGCAAGTCTTAGCCCTTAATATCTCATAACAACATCACAAAAAAAGTAGTTTACAAAAATAAAATCACCCACAACTTTCATAAATAATAAAAAAGGAACCAAAACGTTGCCAATAAAAAAGCAACAATGTTACAACGAAACTTCCAGTGTAGGTGGTGCTTGATTATGATTCTGCGGTTTTTGTAATATGGAATACTTCCAAGAAATGATGGTATAAACACAAAATAAGAAAACAATTGGAAAGTAAAACACTTGTTGAGTTATGTTGGGTGTCGTTATTCAAATTTTTACAGCAAATAGTAGATTTTATGTGTATTGAGATGATTTCTAGAGTTATTTCAGTAAATAATACAAACATATTTCAAATTCAAATCGAAAATTATAATTACAAAAATTTTGCAAACAAAACGGTAATACTTAAATATTACAATTTTTCAAATTGTTTTATTATATAGTTCTAATAATTAAGTTTAATTTCAAATTATTTGTGTATATCTTCAGCTTGTGGACGTATAGTAAACCCTTTTTTAAAAGTTGATTGTTCCAAATATAGTGTTGCACCATCCACCGTAATTGCATCATACTTGAGTTATAAACAAAACAAGCTTATGATAGAATCTGTGTAAAAAACTTAACCATGGCCATATAACACTGAACAGAACCATACAATGCCATTTTACTATTAATAACATATCCAGACACATCAAAATTATATAGCCGATAAGGATCCGTACCCGAAGTCGATTTCAAAACAAAACTATCAGCATATTCTGGTATACCAAAGAATATCTCAGCTTCGGGAAAGCTGAAATCCAAAGCAACAACTTCGGGACCATTAGGTTTCGAATCATGATAAGATATAAAATTTTCGGTCCAAGATCAGACTTTTAGTTTAGTCTGAGATTTATTACGTAAATGTTCGAAATTCATTAAACCTCGGGCATTGGTGGAAACAACTAAAACATGGTTCTCATAAAAATCAAAACGGAAGGGATCGACAGCAATGACTACTTTATTGATGCCAGAAACTAATAATATTTCGGAAATATTCAAAATAAAGTTATTGTTAATTAAAAAGGAAAATAAACTTACGTTTTTGTCTGAGGTTCTTTTATCAATACATGTTCCAATTTGTATCTCGGTTTTAATGACGACTTTTCATCGATTAATATGTGAAATCTGTTATTCTTTTGAATTCCTAATTCATGATCCATGAAAAATGTATTACATATCAAATTCATAAAGCAATTACTTATGTCGTTTTAACACTAAAACCTCCAATTTAAAAACAAATAAATGTTGAGTATCTTTGTTTATTAAATCTGCAATTGTAGCATTTTAATAGGTCTTTAGAGAACCGGGTACCAAGGGAAATTTCGAATTTCCCGGTTGTATTTTACGACAACGCCTTTAAAAGCAATTTTATGTTTTCTTACTTACTTCTTACTCTCACCTGCAAAAACTGCTCTGTTTACATGTTTTGAAATATGTTGGATATACTCCAAAACTATAATGAAATATGCAAACTATTAAAAATATTACCAAACGCATTGTCAAACAAATATGTATCAATAAAGCTGTGTAGCAACAATATATAAAAATACATATATTGAATTAAAAAATTAAAAATTTAAATAATTTTCAAATATAATTAACTTCCGATTTTGTCCAATTGTTGACCGATCAAACATGCTATTATTTCTTAAATATTAACTGGATACATATATTTTTAATAGAAAGTTATTTTCGGGCTAAACTTTGTAATACGAAAAACTTCCAAGAAATGCCAATGTAAAACAAAAAATTTTAAAACAATTGGAAAGTAAAACACCTGTTGAATTGTGTGAAGTGTCTTTATTTAATTTTAGCTACAAATTGTAAATTTCTCTTGTATTGAGATGATTTACTAGTGTTATTTCAAGATAATTAAAAAAACATTACATACATATTTAAAATACAAATTGAAGAGTATAATAGTAGCTTGCAGGCAAACAAAATAAAATGGAATTTTGAATAAAATTATAATCACGTTTTTCTAAAACCCTGTTTATATAGTTAATAACTAAATTTTTTGTTTTCCTATTTTTTTTTGGGGGGGACAAACAACTTAGTTTAAAAATTAGTTTAAGTAAATCTAATAATTAAGTTTAATTTCAAAATCTTTGTGTATAGCTACAGCTGGTTTACGTATAGCGTAACCCTTTTCATAAGGTAATACTTCCAATTCTTGTTTTGCACCATCGACAGTGATGGTGGCCGATTTGGGTTGACGATCCAGACCTGCTATAACAATACGTTCAATCCATGATTTTGAATCATAATTTGGAGCTTGTACGAAATGGTTGGTCAATTTAGTGCCATCGAATTTATAGTTAACATAAATGTATTTGCCTTGACGATAATCAAATGATTTCTCATCATCCAAGTAAAGCGTACCCTCAGCTTTGCCATTACGATCTAAGCAAACGATAAGAGTGTAAGGATCATTTTTCATGAGGGTAGCAGCACGGCGTATACGTTCTTTTTTGGGTACAATAGAACCACCACGTTGGTAAACAGGAATCTACAGGAAAACAAAATAGAATTATTACTATTAGTTTTAAAATTTTCCAAGTTTTCCTTACCTTATACTCATCAACTTGAATAGTCTCCTTTCCAACCTTGTCGTGTTTTTGCAAATTATCCACATCATACCACAAATCACCAGTTTTCTTGTCATCAATGGCTGGGAAATAGACATCAACTTTGCTAACACCTTGTTCCATAACTGGTCTAACCAATATGCGATCTTGCAACAACAATTGATTATCAATGGCGAACGCATCCTTATCTTTGGGATAATGAGCCAGCATAGGTCTAATAACAGGACTGCCATCAATTTCGTGTTCATAGAACATGGTATACCACAAAGGCAAGTAAGAATATCTCTTACGTATAGCATCACGTATAACCAAACGAGTCTTTTCGGGATATAGCCAAGGTTCACGTCTCTTGGTATCAATGTGAGCATGAGAACGGAAGAAGGGTAAGAAAGCGCCAGTCTGATACCATCTTTCAAACAATTCAGCATCCGGATTGCCAAAGAAACCACCAACATCAGCACCACAATTTGAAAAACCAGCAACGGCTTCCGACAAACACATTTTAATTGAATGTTGCAAATGACCCCAATCGGCCATATTATCACCAGTCCAAATAGTGGCATAACGTTGAGAACCAGCAAAATGAGCTCTGGTCAAGATAAAAGGCCTCTGGTTGGGATCACGTTTAATCAAACCTTCATAAGTACCCATGATATGCATATGACCATATAAATTGTGTACATCACGATGTTCCCAGTCCCCGTGATGAATTAAATCCTTAGGCATTGTCACCTCTGGACCATTGAATACCGAAGGTTCATTCATATCATTCCAAAACATGACATCGGAGGTAACAGTTTTAAAGTTTGACAGCATGTATTGTTCAGCATAATAATCACGCACATCTTTACGGAAGAAATCTGGATAACTTACAGAACCAGGCCAGCACCAACCTTCATAATCCTTGCCATCACGCAATTTAGTATAGTAACCCTTTTCGGTACAATCGTTGTGGAAGAAGTAACCGCTATCACGCTTAATATGAGGATCAATAATAATCACCAAATGACGTCCCACATCGGTGAGATTTTTAATCATACTTAAGGGATCGGCAAATTTAAATTGATCCCAAGTAAAGTACTTCTTACCATCGGTATATTCAATATCTAACCACATTATATCCATGGGTATGTCATATTCATCGAATTTAGTGGATACAGTTTCTACATCTTTAGCATCATTATAATTCCAGCGACATTGATGATAAGCTAAAGTATAGAGCTGTGGTAAGTTGGCGGTACCGGTTAGGGAAGTGTATTGTTTGAATGCGTCAATGGGGGTGGGACCCATTAAAATGAAGGCGTCAATAATACCAGACTCAGACATGAAATGAGCAGCTGGAGGATCAACTTTACGAGAACCCGATACAAATTTGACAATAGATGAAACAACATTTGTTTCGGCGGTGTAAATATCTACCCAGGTTTCAGCAGCATTTTGCCAGTAAACGCCAGCAGTACGTTGTGCGCTTAAATACAATAAAAGTATAATTTCATTTTTTTGGCGAAGAACTTCGTTTTTAAATAAAAAAATTTGGAATTTTTGTTTAACCTTGAATATTTTTCAAAATTCTGAAATTTTTTGATAATTCAAAATTTTTGAAAATTGTTAGATTTTTTATGAAAATCGTGTTTTTTATCAAAAATACATTTATTTAAAACAAGATTTTTAAATAAATTCGATTATTTTAAAAAAATATTTTGATTTTAGAAAAAATCAATTTTTCAATAAGAAATGGAAAAATGGAAAAAAATTGGCAAGAGGTATCAAGTGAATCATGCATGAATCATTTTATCATCTTTTAAATCTTTTAGAAATTCGAGTTTTTAAAAATTCAAAACATAAAATATTATTGATTGCCATTTTCAGTTAATTTGTTGTAAAAAGGTATACAAATTTCAGTTACAAACTAACATTCAACAAGCAACTTAAAGAAATAACACTTACCCATGACCATATAGTACTGGAACTGAACCATACAATGCCATTTTACTATCAATAAGGTATTCAAAAACATCCAAATTATATAGACGATACGGATCAGTACCGGAAGTCGATTTCAAAACAAAACTATCTGCATGTTCAGGTATACCAAAGAGAACCTCAGCTTCAGGGAAAGAGAAATCTAAAGCAACAGCCTCAGGACCATAGGGTTTTGAATCATGATGAGATTTAAAGTTTTCTTCCCAAGCACCAGGATCGCTATCTTCTGGTGTATTTACAACATGATTTTCCTTATTTTCGCCCTCAGCTTCTTGACCATCTTCTTGATTCCCTTGAGGTTTATTGCGTAAATGTTCGAAATTCATTAAACCTCGGGCATTGGCGGAAACAACTAAAACATTATTTTCATAGAAATCAACACGGAAGGGATCGGCTGCAATGACAGCTTTATTATTGCCAGATGCTAAAACTATTTCGGATTTATCTTCCTTCTCAACAGTAAGACTAAAAGGAGAAATATTTTAGGATGTAAAATAAATAAATTATAAAAAATTAACTTACGTGTCTGGCTGAGGTTCACCTGTTAACACATGTTCCACTTTGTATCTGGGCTTTAAAGGAGTTTTTTCATCGATTAATATGCGGAATCTGTTATTCTAATAAAATAAAAAGGGAATATGCTTTTATTAATTCTTTAAACAATTTATTAAGTTAACTGACCACTAAAGCCTCCAATTTGAAAACAAATAAATGTTGAGTATCTTTGTTTATCAAATCAGCTGTTATAGCATTTGAATAGGTGTTCATAGAGCCCGGTACCAAAGCGAATTTCGAATTTCCCGGTTGTACTTTGCGGCAACGTCTTTAAGATTGAAATTTTTAGGTTTTTTTTATTTTTAGCAGTTTTTATATTTTTTTACACTTACCTGCAGAAACTGCTTTGTTCACATGTTTTGAAATTTGTTGGATCTACTCCAAAACCATAATGAAATATGCAGAATATTAATAAAAATATTGCCAAACGCATTGTCAAACAAATATCAATTTAGCTTTTGCGTCACTGGGAAAAAATAAAATGTAAAAAATTAATTTAATTAAGAAATAACCAACAGTTGGAAAATGTAATGTATTTTTTAAGAAATGCATGCTACGTCTACAAAGAATAACTGGAATTCCTGGTTCGCTTTAGTGTTTATGTGTTTTCCCAAAAATGGGTTAATACTAGAAACACACTGGTCCAAATTAAATTTTAAAATTTAAAAACTGTATGTGTAGTTAAGTAGGTTGAATTTGAATTTGGCCCTTTAGTATACGTACTGTGTACAATAAGAAGAGACTGACCTATTTAACCTACCACTTGACACATGCAGACTAAAATAATTTTCAATTTTAATATTTATCGTAAAAAATTCTTTCTAACCTTTACAAAAAATTTCAAGTACTAATTGCTATTAATCAAAATTACATTAACAATTCGCTAAGAGTGTAGGAAAATACATTTGCAAAAAACAAGAATGTATACTCCGGCATGACCGACTATGCATTCTTGTTTAATAATTTATAATTTCAATTATTTGACAAAAAAAATATATTCTGAAAGAGAAGATATATGGGTGCAAGGGCTTTTTGATGGGCCTATAATCAAAAATTTCGGTAGAGGGATTTACGCTTACATAAGTTATTTATACTGATATTAGGTAGTATTGTTAGTATGTAGTTACCCAGCAGTTCGACGGAACAGTCCCGAACTGACCACTTAACCTACCACTTGTGGTGGCCCCTAGCCACCTGACTACCTAGGTGACCAACCATTTTAACATGGGCTTGTCCTACGAGGAAGCCTACAAAGAGACAATTATTATTTTAACATAGGCTTGTCCTACGAAGAAGTCAATCGTCTCTCTACACCCTACAAAGAGACAGTAAAGAGACGATTACCTCCGCTCTCGCTTACAAAGGAGACACTAAAGTGACGACTGTCTTCATTCACGTTTACAAAAAGTTTATTTGTGACGAAAGACCAAAAACATACGAATTGGAGTCAGCCAGGTGGTAAGATATTAATGGAACTAAAATTTAAAAATTTTAAGTGTCTAATCTCTAGAATACTATGGGGCAATAATGTGACTATTGAACCGAAAGATATAAATTTGAGTCAACCAGATGGTGGCATATTAGTAGAAAGTAATAATCATTTCTCCAAAAGATATAGGGTATTTTACAACGGAAGTACAACAAAAAAAAACTACTTTTAAGAGTATAATCTCTAGGTTACTTGAGGACAGTAAAGAGACGACTGTCTCCGCTCTCACTTACAAAGTGGACACTAAAGTGACGACTGTCTTCATTCTCGATTACAAAAGGTACATTCGTGACGAATGACCCAAAACATACGAATTACGATCATCTAGGTGGTTAACTATTAGTGGAAATGACTGTCTTTCTCGTATGCATTGACTCTTTGTCGAACTGCTGGGTACTTTTTGTATGTCGCATAATAAACATATAATTCATCTCGTCACTAGTCGTGTAGGGTGTAAAAACAAATTGTAAATAACTTTGTACACGTCATTCTGTCGTCCAAACAGCTAAAACATAATTTGTGTACTAATATAAATCTATACAACAAATGTTATTTATTTAATATTTTCAAACAAATTTTAATTCGCAATTTCTTAAAAACACAAAAAATTATTTGTTTTTAATTATAATATAGTATTCCACCTTCAAATATTCTTTCAAAAATCCTAAATGTTTTACAAAAGCAACACAATAATTCGCCATTATTTCGCAAGTTAAAAAACAAAACTTTCCCTAATTAAGGATTTAATTAGAAACACGGGAACTTACACTTTTTATTGTTAACTAAATTGTAAAGGTATATTAAACAATTTGAACTAGTATCTTTAATATATTTTAAAATAGTTTTGCAAAAAAAAGAAAAAAATATGTTGATAAAGAAAATTCTACCGGCTTCTCTTGAACTTACCCCACTTTTCTTTGTGATGATTTGACAACTAAACAGTGTTTTCAACAGTGCTAATTTTATATCTTATTTAGCGATTTTGTGACCAGTTTAGTAGCTATTTGAAAATTTGGTTATTTCTACATTATATTGTGCATAGACTAAAAATATTGTGTTGTCCGTTATTTTAAAGAATTCAAAAGCATTTTAATAAATTTAAGTATGTATAACTTTTTAAGATTTATAATAATGCATCTTGTTGTTTATAAAATATATGATAATACAGTTTCGTGGGTAATGTAGTATCATTGATTGTAAGAAATCGCTAAATTTATTTTTGTGCCAATTAGGGTTCTATAAATCGACTTTCGAATAATCGAACAATCGATTTTTTGTCGAAAAAAGTCGAAAAGTCGAAGTCGACTATTTTGTTCCAAAAGTCGAAAAGTCGACTTTTTAAATAAAAGTCAGAAAAAGTCGAAAAAAGTCGAAAAGTCGGAAAAAGTCGAAAGAAGTCGAAAAAAATCGGAAGAAGTCGAAAATAGTCAAAAAGTCGGAAGAAGTCGAAAATAGAAAGAAGTCGAAAAAACTCAAAAAATTGCAACAAATAGAAAAAATATAAATAATTTTTTTTTATTAATAATAATAAATAATAATAATAATATAATGTTTAATGGCAACATTATTAATTTACGCTTCTGGCAACTTTATAAAGTCGAAAAGTCGGAAAAAGTCGAAAAGTCGGAAAAAGTCGAAAAATCGACTTTTAATTAAATGAAAAAAGTCGAAAAATAAATTTTTAACTAAATGTAAAAAGTCGAAAGTCGAAAAGTCAACTTTTCAGAAAATTCAAAAAGTCGAAATGTCGACTTTTCATAAAATGCAAAAAGTCGTAAAGTCGATTTTTCATAATATGCAAAAAGTCGAAAAGTCGATTTTTCGTTTCAACTATAGAACCCTAGTGCCAATTGTTTAAGTCAAAGTTCTAAAATTTAAGATTTTGAGTTATCGAAATTAAAAACGTAAATTATTAGAATAATTTAATGAATATTCGAAATTGTTAGTCTAAACAAGCTTAAATTTGGCATCAAAAGAGTTTAAAAATGTCAAAATATTTTAACATTATATAATTTAAAAGTTGTAAATTATTCTCGATTTAGTTCAATTTTAAAGTTTTTTCTGTATATAAGTTTTAAAATGGAATTAAAATTTAAAGATTACTACGGAATTTGTTTACATAAAATTGTTTAAGTTTAAATCTGTAATGATATTAGAAAAACAGTTTTTTTGTCACTTTTCTGAATTTATATAAAATTTTTGCATAAAACAGGTAATTATATTATTGATTATTATAGAAAAAAATATTGATTATTATAGAAAAAACTTTTTTAATAAAGTACTTTATTAATTTGAAATATTGCCATTAAAATTGTTAAAAACACAAACAGGGTTTAACATACAGACATATAAAAATTTGTTTAATATTTAATCATGTTGTTAACGGGAAAAGAACGCCTTAAACCCATACATTTCTCACGATCAATAAATAGAGCATTGACTTTATTGCGCAAATCAACCTCCAAATTAGATCGAGTTTTCAATAGGCTCTGGTGTTGCGCTTCAGCTTCTTGCAATTTATGGTGTAAATTATTCACCACATTTTTCAGATCATCTACTTCTTGCACCAAGCGTAATTGAGCATAGTCCCTTAGAAATAAAAAAATAATTAATTAGCATTTTATCGAAAGTAAAATTTAGAATTTTAATTAATTTACTTGCATAACTCTACACCTTCACGATGACTACGAGCCTCCAAACGTGTTTGAGCCACTTTAAAAGGATTCGATTTATCCTGTATGGCTTTTTGCAGTAAAAATATATGCTTTTCTAAATCAAACAATTCCTGTTGTACCTTATGTAAATGTAATTGTATTTTATTTTTCGATTCGGCCATTTCTTGAGATCTACGATCAAAACTATTATTTGTATTACTCCAATGATCCCACATAGATGTGGCAATTGCATTAACGATAGTCTCAGCATCACTACGCAGCTGAGAAAGTTTAGAACGCTCTGCCTGAGATCTTTAAGTTTGCAAAAATATATTAATGATAAATAGCAATTAATTTTAATTTTAAAAAGCATACCTACTGACACGTTGACTACTGGCCTCAGCCCAAGTCTCTTGAGTACTTACAGATGGATCATATTTCTCGATACCGCCATAATATGCAATACCTCTGCTGTAATTATTTAATTGATGACACACAGAATCAATGCCCAGAGTTGACTCTTTGAATGAGACATCTTCTTCCAATAAATGTTGAGCTGCCCGACAATCATTGGCTTGTTTGGTTATCTTGAATTTAAGGTGTAAATTTTTTTTTGTAGACTAAAAAAAACATTTTTATACAATACCTTGTCGTGCAATTCTTTAAGTTTTTCACGAGAATTTCGCAAATTATCAATTTCTAATAGCAAAGCTTTCTCTACACAATCATGAACCTTTTCGACTCCTGCACGTCCCTCTCTATGATATAGACATTCTTGGGCAATGTGCAAAGGTGCTTCTATATCAAGCATAGCTTTGCCACATTTTCGTTTAAGTTCGGTGAAGGCTGATGATTCCGAAACTAATTTTTCCAATTCAGTGTTTAATTCATTGCGCCAAAAAGTTACATCTGTAATACGTTCACCCAAACGTCGACCAGCATCACGTTGCCCCTGAGCAGTCTTCTCATCAGTTTCACGCATCAAACGGACGGCATCATTACGTAAACGTTCTGATTGATTTCTGAAATTTTAATGAAAAATTAGCTTTGTTTAAAATCCCCAAAAATCTCCTACCAACCTATTAATGTTCGATTCAGTATATTTCGATAAATTATTATTCATCCATTCTCCGGATGTATAACGTGTATAGAGAGCGGCTCTGGCTGCATGTTGGGGATTACGTTGAAATCCTGTCACCAGATTAGGAAAAGTCATTGGTTCTGTTGTCATGCCTGCTGGAGCAAATCGTGGTTTCACCAGCTGGTTTGTTACAGGTTGTTCAGCTAGATTTTTAACCTCAATCATTTCATAACTAAGTGTAGGTCTCCATGGATGCGGATGGGAAGTCTATTAAATGTATAACATTTTTTAATCGATATATTAAAGTATTCAAAATTATAAATGCACACCTGGTAAGATGTTCCTACACGAGGCGGAACTGTAGGACCGGAAATTGGTTCCATACATGGTGGTGCCCCAGCCGTACTCCATGGCTGTAATTGAGAATACATAACAGTTTGTTCGAATTTTGCCATAGTTAAATTTTAACAAAAGATTTAATATTATTATATCAATAAAAATAAAAAAAATATTTAATAAAACAATCAAAAAAAATGTTAATAATAAAATGGGAATCTACTTGGATTTTTATAAAAGTGACTTTGTAATTTTACGATAAAGTGTGATTTGAATTAAAATAATAAAATGAATGAATACATATGACTCCATTAAATTCCTATAATCCTTGCGTTCCACATATTGATCACCCTTGTCACAGGGCCAACGATCGATTAAATCATCTTTAACTAGACGATGATCAAACAAACGATTTTCTATATAAACATCTTTAAAATATTTCATTTTGTTTAGTAACTTATTTTAATAAAAACTTTATAAAAATTTGAATTATGTTTATAGTGATTTTTTATTTTGTTCCTTTTTTTCCAATTTAAGAACTCACTATTGGTACACTTGATTTTAATAATAAATCTTTTAATGTTTCTGTTTTAGGATACAATGTTGGATAACGTTGCTGAAGAAATTTATCCTCATTTTCCCAACAAAGCATTTAAAATTATTTTTAATGTAACGACAAAATATGACCTAACGTATTCGGGGGTAAGTGTAAGACTATTAGTATTAAGGTAGTTAGTAAACTACTTATTGCAAAATTGTAAACTGTTTTCCCATAGGAATTTGAAAATATTGATTAAATGTCTTTGAAATCATGGTAACGAATCGCTATTTATTTTTATATTTTTTTATTAAAATTATGTTCATACATATGTATGTTAGTGTATATTGAGAACAACAACAATAATTACTAACAAATTATTATTTGGTGACCTTCGCAACAGGAAATTTAATGTCTAGGAAATTGGTTCTTTTTCAAAAATACTTGTTTATTCATGTGCCAAAAAAATTTATTTTAAAATTAAAACTTTTCGACTTTTTGCATTTTATGAAAAGTCGACTTTTCGACTTTTTGCATTTAGTTAAAAGTCGATTTTTCGACTTTTTTCATTTAATTAAAAGTCGATTTTTCGACTTTTTCTAACTTTTCGACTTTTTTCGATTTTCGACTATATTCGACTTTTTTCGACTTTCCGACTTTTTCCGATTTTCTTCGACTTCTTCGACATTTTTCGAATATTCGACTTCGACATTTTTCGACTATTTTCGACTTTTTCCGACTATTTTCGACTTTTTTCCGACTTTCTTCGACTTTTTCCGACTTTTATTTACAAAGTCGACTTTTCGACTTTTTTCATAGACAATAGTCGAGTTATCGACGTTTTTGTAAAAATAATAGTCGACTTCGACATTTCGACTTTTTTCGACAAAAAGTCGATTGTTCGATTAATTGAAAGTCGATTTATAGAACCCTACTGTGTAGCAAAGGAATATTCTGGTTTAAATTTCGAAAATGGACCTACTAAAATTTGATAAACTAATGATGAATCTCTGTTAAAAAGAAAATTGTGTGTCACATGTGTACGTAAGATATGAACAATATTTCTATTTCAAATTTTTAAATACCTATAAATAGCACACTAAAGAATATTTTTTTAATCTAGCCGAGCGCTTTCCAATAATATAAACATATTTAAAATATAATACGAATTTTAAATAAATTTAAAAAATTTGATTTTCCAGAAATTTAAGGCTTTGTATTGCTATATTGAATAAATAAATAAATAAATTGTTTTAGCAGCTTTAAAAAGATTTTCAACTATTTAATTCCGTGTCAACTATTTCTTCATAATATGTGATTTTTTAGTTTGTAAAATTGTAATTCATGATGATGTTCATTATTTATTCTAATATAAGCGATTTTTAATTCCAAAATTTCTATCAGTGTTGCTTTACAAATATAAAAAATAAACAAATAAACACTGCATTACCGGTATTAGTCAGCTGTTACAAAGAAAAAACACATCTTAAACGTCAAATGTGAAAGTGGGAAATGTGAAAAAACAGAAAAACCTTTTATTTTATTTATTTTGCGAAAATACAAGTTATTTCTTAAAAAAAGTGTATATAATTTATAGTTATTGTGAAAATTTAATACTGAAAAACTTAAAACTCAACATGAGTAATGATATAGAAAACAATGCCACTGCCACCGGCCAAGAAGAAAATGAAGCAGTAATAGATCCTGAAGAATTGGAACGCCAAGAACGAGAAGAACTAAATGCCTTCCTAACTGAACTGAAAGCTAAAATTTCAGCTAAATCTCATTTGCGTTATGAAAATACTAATTTTGATTTACCCGAAGAATCATACTTTGCCAAATTGGATTCAAGTCTAAAACGGAATACAGCTTTTGTTAAGAAATTGAAACAATTTACTGCCGCACAATTAGATCCACTAATGAAAGATATGAAAGGCCTAAACTTAAGCAAATATATTTCGGAAATATGTTCAGCTTTGTCGGAAGCTAAAATTAAAATGACCGATGTTCCGGCAGTCGTATTACTGTGTTCTAAATTGCATCAAACCTATGCAGATTTCGATAACGAATTCTTTGAAGCTTGGCAAAAGACATTGTTGCTGAAACCGGGAGAAAAAATTTCAAACCCTAGTAAGCTACGCGTAGACTTGCGTCTATTTGCTGAACTTGTAAGTTCAGGTGTAATAACCAGTAAACAGGGCTTAAGTCTATTGGGCAATGTACTGACCAATGTAATTTCCCAGGACAAAGAAGATCACAGTAACTTCTCGATAATATTATCATTTTGTCGCCATTGTGGTGAGGAGTATGCGGGTTTAGTACCTAGGAAAATGATAAATTTAGCTGAAAAGTATGATAATCCAGAAATACCAAAGTCAGACTTTTTACCTTCCGATAAACAAGAGAATTTAAGAAAACTATTAAAGGATTATTTTAAGAACTTGTGTAAACATTTACTTTCGGAACAAGCAGAACTGAAGAACATGACGAATAATCTTAAAAAAGCTATGGCTTCCAAAGGTAATAATTTTACATAAAAACATTTTTTAAAAATTAACAATTTTATAGAAAAGTTACAGCTAAATACATATATGTAATAAGATTTTTCATATGTAAGATAAGCATGTCCTATATTTCTAAACCGACTCTGCTGGTTTTAAATAGTAAAATTCTTGCAGGGATGTCTTTAATATTCCGAATAGTCTATTAAAAATTCTTATAGTGTCGTAAAATTAGAAATTCAAACAGACTGCCAAACTCGTCTTTTGAAGCTGAAGACATGAATGTGTTTTACAAATTAAATTGAATAGATATGTTTTTCATAAAATTAAATGCCTATTTGCATTTTGCATATTTTTGTTTTAAACATTCCATTCTTATATCATAACTGAACTAAAATGAGCCTAAATGGAAATTAATTTTATATTTCTTACACAATCCAAGGTGAAATTTCTACAAAAACAAAAGAGAAATGTGAACTAATGCAAGCAAACTTTGATAAATTACTATCGTCGGCTCAAACTTTGTCGGATTTATTGGATGAACCTTTACCCGAATTGGCTATGGAAACAGAGATCTGTAATCCTGGTGCAGTTATTGAAAATATGATGGATGATGCAGCTCTTGGTGAGCTCGATCCATGGGGTGATGAAGAAACAAAAAGTTTCTACATCGATCTACCAGATCTTCGGCAATTTCTGCCAAATTTTTCGGCACCAAAAGTGGATCCTGAACAAATAGAAGACACATCAGAAATGACCGAAGAAGCATTGGATGCTGACATAGACAATGATATCGATTTAGATGATCCACCCTCAACCACCTCAGATCCCCCAAATGAAAAAGATCAAGTAGATAATGATGATGTTTTGGGAGCAACTGAAAAGTTACCGGATAAAATTGGCAATGCTTTGATGGAAGTGGGGCGACAAAGTAATCAAACACCAGGTTCCAATAAACAGCAATTCGCTCAATTTTTAAAGAATTTAAATAATTGTGTTAATAAGGAACTAATCGATTCGGCTGCCATAGAATTTCTTTTGAATTATAATACCAAAAATAATCGAAAAAAGTTAACTAAGTCTATATTTGCCGTACATAGGTGGGTATTACAGACAGCATTCAAAAATAAAATCCCTGGAATAAATATTTTGATATATTTTTAGAAATCGCTTAGATCTTTTACCCTTCTTATCACGTTTTGTGGCCATTGTAAATCTCTGCAATACTGACGTTGCTTTGGATTTATCGGAATTACTGCGAAAAGAATTCAAATGGCACATACGCATGAAAAATCAATTGAATATTGAGTCTAAAATAAAAATTGTGCGCTTTATGGGTGAAATGGTTAAATTTGGCTTACTCAAGAAATTTGATGCTTTAAGCTGTTTAAAAGTTCTACTCAGAGATTTTCAACATCATCAAATTGAAATGGCTTGTGCTTTCATTGAGGTGGCCGGTATTTATTTGTACAACTGTAAAGATACCCGCTGGCTCATGAACACTTTTCTCGATCAAATGATGCGTTTAAAAACTGCTACTGCTCTAGACTCTAGGCATGCAGCTCAGGTGGAAAATGTATTCTATTTGGTTAAACCTCCAGAGACGGTGAAACAGGATGTGGTTTTAAGGCCTGTTATACATGAGTATATAAGGCATTTAATATTTGAAGAGCTAAATAAGCAAAATGTAGAGCGTTGCATTAAAATGTTAAGACGCATTAATTGGCATGATTCCACTATTAGTAACTATGTTATTAAATGTCTGTCAAAAGCATATCTATTGCGTTTTCCACTTATTCGCTGTCTGGCTGATCTACTATCGGGTTTGAGTTCATATCAAGAGAAAGCGGTTACTATGGTTATAGACAATGTGTTCGAGGATATAAGAGCTGGTTTGGAGATACATTCACCCAAGTTGGCACAACGTCGTATAGCTATGGCCAAGTATTTGGGTGAACTTTATAACTACAAACTGGTAGAATCTACTAATATTTTAAATACATTATACTCCATTATTTCCTTGGGTGTTTCCACTGAGGAGGGAGTGATTTCGGAATTAGATCCTCCCGATAGTTTGTTTAGATTGAAGTTAGCTTGTGTACTATTAGACACTTGTGGTCCTTATTTTACTAGTTCTGCTAGCAAGCAAAAGTAAGTGTTGTGTTAATACACATATAATTTTATTCCTGCAGTTATAATATTATTACTTTTTAGATTGGATTACTTTTTGGTGTTCTTTCAACATTACTATTGGTTTAAAAAATCAAATCCAATATTTTCAAAAGTGCAAGATACCCATGACTTATTTCCTATATTAGTGGATCACATGTATCGTGATTGTTTGTCGAATGTTAGGCCTAAATTAAAACTTTACAAAAATCTTGAACAGGCCAAGGAAGCCATTAAAAAGTTGCAAGATAAATTATATCCACAGCTCAAGGAATTGACAGAACAATTGAATACTGAAGATTCTTCCAATTTACATCCTATACCGGAGGACAGTGAATTTGATGAGGCAGTAAGTTAACGGGTTTATTTCGAAAAAATGTTTTTTTTTATAAATTACAATTTACTTTTAAAGGCCAGTGATGATTCATCCTCGGAATTAGATAGAAGACCTAGAGATGAACGCGGCGATGAAGAATTCAACGATGAGGATGATGAAAATACTGAAGATGGTACAAATCAAGCAAATACCACCGATTGGACTGAAAATGAAGGTATGCCTGAGGATGACTGTAAACCGGTGATAAGAACTAAAGAAGATTTAGAATTTGAGCAAATGTTTGAGAAAATGGCCCAGGACAGTTACCAGGAACGTTTAAAGGAAACAGTTAAACCTAATACAAAAGATATACCCGTACCCATGATGGTTAGAAATAATAAAAAATCCTACGAACAAATATCCTCAGCTTCCGTAGTTGCTGCTACATCTCAAACAACTCCACCACCCAGTAATGATGTAAAAACAACTAATACTGCTGCTATACCATTTGTGCTGATGGTACGTAGCGGTAAGGGTGGTAAACAGCAGTTCAAACAGTTTGCTGCACCTTCCGATTCTCAGTTGGCCATAAATTTAAAACTGCAAGAAGAAAAAATACGCGAGGAAAAGGAGAAGGTCAAACGTTTAACGCTCAACATAACCGATCGCATTGAAGAGGAAGACTATCAGGAGTCTTTAATGCAATCACAACGTGGTAATCAAGCCAATCTTTACGCTCGTCCCAATAAACCAAAATTTAAACATCAAAAAGGTGCCCCCGATGCTGATTTAATATTTCATTGACGTTTTGGTAATTGTTTCAACATAAAATGAATGGACTCGAAATTCTCCTTATCAAAACTTGTGTTACATTAATGTAATCTTAATTGAGCTCATAAATGCTTTCCAAAGGCAGAGTTTTGTTTTTACATAATGGTCAGTTTTGTGTATTTTTTAATCTTTTTTTAATTCCTGACAGTTGAGTTCTAAGTTTTTACTTTTCATGTTTAGATTGAGAACTTATATGAATCTTTATGTATTCATTATTTAATCATTATCAAATGATATAAAAAATAAAAGATTTTTTTTATTAAAAAAAACACATTTTGGTTGAAATAGTGTACTTATTTATTTTTTGTTTAAAATTATTTTTAGGTAAAATTTTAAAGTAATTATTGAGGATTTTAATTTATTTTATTTCGTTTAATATATTAATAATGTTTATTCTCAGTTTATTTTCTACTTTATAGTTAAATTTGAATTTTGTGAGGAAAGGAAAATTTCTGTTTTAATTATATTATCTATACAGTTTGAAAGTGATCTACGTTTGATATGTTTATTTAATTATCAATTATCAAATGTCGTACAATTAGCTATACAATCTGTAAGATTTCTGAGTGGACCGGTTTTAAATATATGACATTGAACACAATCCTTTAACTCATGACAACGATTAGATTCACAAAATTGACCAGAAAAATTATTCTCTTTGATTTTTTTACATCTATAGAAAAAAAATTATAATTTTTCTATATTGTTTTTCATGTCTTTAAATACTTACTTGCAAACACCACATTCGCATTAACCCTGTCCGGAACAAATTTTACCGTCGTTAGGTGAAATACATGTTTCATTTGAAGCTTTACAATCGCAAGCATCACCAGTCCACATACACCGTGATCTGGCCCCGAACACAATAACAGGTCATGACGATCACATGAAAAATTATCACATTCACAATATTTTCCGGAAATAATTTCTGTCGGATCAAATCGTTTATCACATACACAAACATATGCCACGTCCATTGCAATCTATAGTTGTCACGTTATCAGCAAGGCAACCAATACTTTTATCATTCACATCAACCAAAGAATCACATTCACAAGTACCACAAATTTGGGTTCCATGATTATTACAGAGAGGAGAAATTTTTTGATAATCTCCTGAATTTGGGTTTTCACAGGGACATGTACAAATAATTTCTAAATCGATAAGTAAAGTTTCATTAATGCCTACAGGGTATATTTCAATAACTTAATTCCACTCATTGGGGTCAACGGGACATGAAGAAACTAAAATTTGGGCAGTAAAATTAACAATATCACCGACTTTTAAACCATCACATCTTGAAGTGGGTACTTCATTGCCACCATATAAACATGTCGAGAAATAAGTAATCCTAACATTGCTGCTGGCATTATCTCTCATTTCAATGGAAGAATATATTTTCTACAATAGTTAGATTAATTTAAAATAATTTAAAACTTTAATATACATAATTATTAATTATATCAAAACTTACATTATATTCATCTCTAACCAAGTCGACAACATTTGAAGAATCATCTGACAACGTGGCCGTCGATGAACCTTCAATAGTTTTAGATAACTTCTTATACATAGCCGTTGATTCGCTGTTACAGCAAATATTAAATTTATAGAATTTTTTATTACTACACGATTTATTTAGGCAATACTAGGATAGTCTTGCCTATTTGAATATGTATAAATTCCCTCTGAATCTAAATGACATTTTTCATCATTGGGTTCAATTAACCGGCAAAGTTAAATTTATGAAAATAATCGATATTATTAAAACTTTAATTGTATATAAAAATTTTTCATTTACTT
The DNA here is from genome assembly GCF_022045245.1 of Lucilia cuprina. Lineage (NCBI taxonomy): Eukaryota > Metazoa > Arthropoda > Insecta > Diptera > Calliphoridae > Lucilia > Lucilia cuprina. The sequence goes on along the minus strand of NC_060951.1, from coordinate 49,081,738 downwards.
TGCCATTGCCAGCGTAATGAAAACTTGCATCAGTTGAAAATACTAGCTAACGACGAGATTGTTCACGCCAACCGATTTCTTTACGACAAACAATAGCTTGCATTATAGCATCAAAACCACCTTCAGGTGCATCCAAATTACCAGAAATAGGAGCATTTCTTACTTCACTCTATTATAAGTAATTTTTGAATGTTTACAATTATTATAAACTTTCTAATTTATAAAATACTTTTAAAATTTGATTAAAAATATAATAATAACAATGCATAGTAAATTTTGCTTTCCATACAGAATAAGTCCGTCTAATTTACGTACATTCGTATGTCTGTTTCTAAATGTTTTGTACTTACTAAAAACCGATTTGTATCTGTGCTTAATGACATCACATTCTTAAATCCATAAGGTGGTTCACATCCACTGCACGGTGAAAGTAATCTAAATGTTTAAATAATATAAGTAGGGCCTGTATACTAAAAATTAGTTTACTTTGCAATTCTATATTCGATAAAGTGGTTACTGTTCTAGTCTGGACTGATAGAAACCTAGATATTCCTATGTCTAAATCCGATCAAACTCGATACACATGTGCATGTAATTTTTTAACAAATTTTGTATGTGTCACAATATGTGCAATTTGTATATCCTGCACAACTATAGTGGAGAGGTAATTATGAGTTTGTGCTGATGTTTGTAACACCTAAGAATATTGGTCTTACACCGACCGTAATCACACCATGTAGGGTATACATTTCCAAAAACTCTTTGTATTTGCTAATGTAAATTTGTTTTCATCAACCAGTATATAGTACTGGTTGATGAGGATCCACGAGGGGTGTAAAAGGGAACCATTTCACCCCAAAAAAAAAAAACCGAAAAATTTTATACAAAATATAAAAATGAAAAAAGGGAAAAATATAAGTAAAAAATAAATTTAAGCCCCTCCCCCAAACGCTTCAGCTGGGATCCCCTCCAGTATCAGATATACCCATTAATTGTCAATCAACAAAATTAATTTAACCAAAAAGTAGAATTTTTACTAAAAAGCTCATAAGTATATACTATTCTTCACTGCCGAATATTGACAATCTCGCTTAAGGTATTTAGTTACTAAATAAATACTTTCTCTAGAATAGAATAAAATGCTTATTTATAATTATTTACTATAATTTATTTCTATTATTCATATCTAATTCTTTTTCATTATGAATACGTTAATAATTATTTATATTATTTTTATATAAAAACACTGAAAACTGAAATCTTTATCATGATAAATATTTTTCTAATCTTCTTTCTATTGTCATCAAATTCAGCATTGCTTGATCAGTAAAAGTATATTAAAATATATTTTTTAATATCTACTTTTTAAAACTTTAAAGTCCTTTAAAAAGGACACAGAACCACGAAATTAAGAAAACCGCAAAGGTAAACTATGAACTTCGTCTAGACTACAAATAATTTTTAATTAAAATATTTTTTGCACTAATTAAACATATTTATATATAATGTATGTATTTATGCGCAATTTTAAAGATTACACAATTACATGCATATGTTCTATTTTAACATGATTATAACGAATTACTCTCTCAATTATTAGTAAATTAATTCACTTTTAATTAACGCTATACAACAATATATCGTTGTAAAATATTTTCAATTATAGGACCTGGTTCACACTGGGAAACTTTTGTTGAGAAACTTTTGATTTTGTGTGTGAGAGAAGGAGATGGTTGATATTTCTTTGTGACGGTCCACACTAGGAAACTTTCGTAGAGAAACTTTTTCTTAATTCTCTTATGAAGTTTTCTAAATGTCCACACATAGAAACTTTTATTTCAGAAACGAATGAGAAGAATAACAAAACAAGTTTCCGAGTACGGGAAACTCCGTACCGTGAGAGAGATGAATAATATTCCTTCTCTTTCTCTCTCATGCAAAATCAATAGTTTCACAAAAAAAGTTTCCTAGTGTGGACCGGCAGTTTCTCTCACACAAAAAATCAGAAGTTTCCCATAAAAAGTTTCCTAGTGTGAACCTGGTCTAAGTAGTTAGTTACTACACTGAGAATAAAATTCGTTATCTTTCGTTGTTTCGCACCACGAAATTGTTTCGTAATATATACGAAATTGTACGAAATAATTTTGTATAATGTAAAATAATCATAGAAAAATTAACTTACATTAGTTGTAAAATGTAAAATTGGAATTAATATGGTAAAATTTACGAAATATTAATTTATGTAAAAATTTTAATTTTAAGTTTATTTTTTTTAACAAATTATCATCCGCACAATTTTTTTTCTTTTTTTATGAAAATAGTTCGCAAAATATATTATACTTTTTCTTAAATTTTATAAAAATGTTGTAGCTTTATTTAATAATATAATGAATATCATTATGTTAATTTCGCTTTAATTTACAAACAAAATATTATGAAAGGGTTGTTTCGCACCACGAAATTCTTTCGTAATATATACGAAATTGTACGAAATATTATTTTACATAAATTGAAAAAAGTGAATTTTCAATAAATATTGTAAAATTTACCAAATATTCATTTATGCAAATATTTTTATGAAAATAATTCGTGAATAATATTATACTTTTTTTAAATTTTATAAAAATATTGTAGTTTTATTTAATGCTAGCATTATTAATATTATTTTGTTTAGTTTCATTAAAATTTAAGAAATAAATATTACAAAATTCTTATTTTGTAAAAATTAGGAAAATACAAGTTACAAATTTTTTTTCGTAAAGTTAAGCATGGATTATTTTCATTGTAGTTAAGTTAAAAGAAGGATTAAATGTGAAGAAATACACCTTAGCCTCTATCGGCCCTGTTGTCTGTTCATAAATTTAAAGTGCATTTAAACAGTAAATATACTTACCTTGGTAAGAATTTATGTAAATAATACGGGTCAGACATCGTATTATTAAGTTTGACAAAAATATATATTTTTGGCCTTATTTGAGATTATATAAAAGTGCGAAAATCTGTTATGTCAAACGTTTAATCACTTTTTCTTCACATTATCTTAAGTTATTATCGATTCCAAAAACATTTATTTTGCCTTTATTTTACATCAAAAACTTTAAAAGGCAAATATATCTCAAGACAAAGATTTTTAAACATTTTCAAGGAGTATTAGCAAAAAATATATATATTTTTGACAGTTTTTTTAAATTTTGTTACAGATTGGACTTTCAGATGATATAACAAATATATAGGTGTGGTTTAGCAGAAACGGTGTTGGAAACTATGGTTCAAACTTTGTTGACCAGTACAATCTTAATTAAACTTTTTCACTTTTTCAGAATTTCTATAATATTAACATAAATTATTAAATAGTACTTCTTACATTTTCTTTTACAATATTGATTCTGGAAATATAGAATTAAGAAGATAATAAGCATAATCTTAGGTAAATATTTATGTATTTTTATTTATTTGTACATAATTCGAAATTTAAGTACACAAGTTTATATTTCATTAATTTACTTATTTACTAAAGTGAATTCGATAAAAGGGATAAATTCTTTAATTTCACTCTATACCAACTGGGTTGAATGTTGGTTAAACTAGTTTAAATTAGTATATTTTATGAATTAACTTATATTTTCCGAATAGGTAGGATTTTGGAATGTTGTTGTGGCTGGCGTAAATAGTGGATTTCCACCCTAAAGATAAAAATATTAAAGTAAATATTAACTTTAAGCAAGAGTTTACTTACTGCATTCCATTGGGCTGCCATTCGTTCCTTTTCAAATTTAGCAAATTCGCGTCTATCATGTATGGTAGTCAAAATTTTCCACAAAAATAAGGTGCCCAAACCAACCAACACCATCGTGCCAATAATACCCAAAACTAATCCTAGTATAAATACTTGTGAAGGACATTCAGGTTGAAGCTCAGCATATACATCGAGTATATTATTGTGTTCGCTGTATTTAAAATTAAATTTACAATCATTTTCATCAAAAAATGTGCATAAACTTTCTTCTTTTTCATCGTCAATTTCGATTTTTAATAGGCCTTTTGTTACAAACGTTGTACAATTAGTTGTACAATCTGTGAGATTTTTTAACGGACCAGTCTTATACATTTGACATTGAACACAATCTTTTAACTCCTGACAACGACTAGATTCACAAAATTCACCCGTATAACGTCTCTCTTTTGTTGTTAAACATCTGAAAAAGAATTTCTAAATTTTTGCAATATACATATATGTGTATAATGAAATTTATTACTTACTTACAAACTCCACATTCACATTCGCCCTTTCCTGAACAAATTTTATCATCATTAGGTGAAATACAGGTTTCATTTGAAGTTCTACAATCACAAGCAGCACCACTCCAACCAGATTTACAAACACAACTACCACATTCACATATACCATGATCTGGTCCCGAACACAGTAATTGATCACGACGATCACACGAGAAATTATCACATTCACAGTAATTTCCAGAAATAACTTCCTCTGAATTGGATCGCTTGTCACATTCACAAACACCACAAAAACAGTTACCACGGCCATTGCAATCTATTGTTGTCACATTATCAGGACGGCAACCAAAATATTTGCCATTTTTAGCATCAACATCATCAAGAGAACATTCACAATTGCGGCCAAAATACGAGTCATCACATTCACAAGCTCCACAGATTTGAGTACCGTGGTTATTACAGTGAGGTGAATTTTTTTGATAACCAACTGAACCAGGTTTTTCACAGGGGCACGAACATATCATTTCCAAATCGATTATTAAAGTCTCATTAATGCCAACAGGGTATATTTCAATAACTTGATTCCATTCGGCAGGGTCAGTAGGACAAGATGTGACCAAAATTTCAGCTGTGAAATTTATCACGTCCCCAACCTTAAGACCATCACATTTAGAAGTGGGTATTGCTGAGCCACCATTTAAACAGGATGAGTGATAGCTGATCTTAACATGGCTGGTAGCATTATCATTCATTTCAATTGAAGAAGATATTTTCTATAATAACATATTTACATACGTTCGTATACTAATATCAAAAATTAATTGAATTGAATGAAAACTTACATTAAATTCATCTCTAACCAAATCGACAACATTAGAAGAACCATCTGACAAGATGGCAGTCGATGAACCTTCAATAGTTTTAGATAATTTCTTATATATTGACTGATGACTGGCCGTTACAGCAAATATTAAATTAATCGAATTTTCTTTTACTATACAGTTGATTTGAGCAATACTAGGATAGTCTTGAATAAGTGAGTGTGTATAAAATCCTTCTGAATCCAAATGACATTTTTCATCATTCGGTTCGATAAGACCACCGAGCTAAGTTTAAGATAAATATATAGATCACAAAATTTATTATAAGCGTAAAGGTTACCTTTCCATCGCCAGCATAATGAAATCCGGCATCAGTTGAAAATACTAGCAAACGACGAGCCTGTTCACGCCAACCAATTTGCTCGCGACAAACAATTGCTTGCATTATTGCATCGAAACCACCTTCAGGAGTATCCACATTAGCAGAAACAGGAGCATTTCTTACATCTGTCTTTTATAAAAAAAACTGCATTTATATATGTATTTGTTTAATTTAACAGTTAAATTGTGCTTACCGAAAATCGACTTGTGTCTGTGCTTAAAGACATCACATTTTTAAATCCATAGGGTGCTGCACATCCCGAACAAGGTGATTTGATTCTAGATAATAAAAAATGCAAACATTAATTTGTAAATATTCATATTTTCTATATCAAAATGCAGATCAAAAGATCAGCTGTAGTTTTTTAAATAACGCTCCAATTTAAAAAAGTAAAAGTGTTATATTTGAATCTGCGAATCTTATGTACCCACCACCAAATCATTGCCGAAAAGAATTGCTTCCTTATGAATTAACTTTGAATTTATGAAAGTATTAAATCCATTTTCTGAAAGGGCAGAAGCAATTATTGACCAATCCCCACAAAATTTGGTAGAAAGATTTTGTTTCTTACAAAATTTGTTTGTGTGGAATTGTATCAGTGTATTCTTCCTTGTGAGCAAATAATAAGCTTTAAAGTACTTTTCTGAAGAGAGTTTTATATCAGGTTTGTTTATGTGGAATTTTATCACTGTATTCTTCTTTGTGAGCAAATAATAAGCTTTAAAGTACTTTTCTCAAGAGAGTTTTATATCAGGTTCAGGGTAAATTATAAAAAGTAGGGTTCTATAAATCGACTTTCGAATAATCGAACAATCGACTTTTTGTCGAAAAAAGTCGAAGTCGACTATTTTGTTCCAAAAAAGTCGATAACTCGACTATCGTCTATGAAAAAAGTCGAAAAGTCGACATTGTAATAAAAGTGTAAAAAAAGTCAAAGAGTCGAAAAAAGTCGAAGAGTCGAAAAAAGTCGAAAAGTCGGAAAGAGTCGAAAAAAGTCTAAAAGTCGAAAAAAGTCGAAAAAAATCGGAAAAAGTCGAAAATAGTCGGAAAAAGTCGAAAAGTCGAAAATAGAAAGAAGTCGAAAAAATTGCAACAAATAGAAAAAATATAAATAAAATTTTTTTATTTATAATAATAATAATAAATAATAATAATAATATAATGTTAAATGCCAATATTATAAATTTATGCTTCTGGCTTCGGAAAAAGTCGAAAATAGTCGGAAAAAGTCGAAAATAGTCGAAAAGTCAGAAAAAGTCGAAAAGTCGGAAAAAGTCGAAAAGTCGACTATTTATAAAATATTAAAAGTCGAAAAATCGACTTTTAATTTAATTAAAAAAGTCGAAAAATCGACTTTTAACTAAATGCAAAAAGTCGAAAGTCGAAAAGTCGACTTTACATAAAATGCAAAAAGTCTAAAAGTCGACTTTTCGTTTCAACTATAGAACCCTAATGAAAAGATCCTTGCAAAAGTTAGTAGATAGATTTTGGCTCATACAAAACTTATTTATGCTGAATTTCATTGCTGTACTCGTATTTCTGAGTAAAAGTAAAAGTGTTATATTTGAATCTGCGAATCTTATGTACCCACCACCAAATCATTGCCGAAAAGAATTGCTTCCTTGTGAATTAACTTTGAATTTATGAAAGTATTAAATCCATTTTCTGAAAGGGTAGAAGCAATTATTGACCAATCCCCACAAAATTTGGTAGAAAGATTTTGTTTCTTACAAAATTTGTTTGTGTGGAATTGTATCAGTGTATTCTTCCTTGTGAGCAAATAATAAGCTTTAAAGTACTTTTCTGAAGAGAGTTTTATATCAGGTTTGTTTATGTGGAATTTTATCACTGTATTCTTCTTTGTGAGCAAATAATAAGCTTTAAAGTACTTTTCTCAAGAGAGTTTTATATCAGGTTCAGGGTAAATTATAAAAAGTAGGGTTCTATAAATCGACTTTCGAATAATCGAACAATCGACTTTTTGTCGAAAAAAGTCGAAAAGTCGAAGTCGACTATTTTGTTCCAAAAAAGTCGATAACTCGACTATCGTCTATGAAAAAAGTCGAAAAGTCGACATTGTAAATAAAAGTGTAAAAAAAGTCAAAGAGTCGAAAAAAGTCGAAGAGTCGAAAAAAGTCGGAAAGAGTCGAAAAAAGTCTAAAAGTCGAAAAAAGTCGGAAAAAGTCGAAAAAAATCGGAAAAAGTCGAAAATAGTCGGAAAAAGTCGAAAAGTCGAAAATAGAAAGAAGTCGAAAAAATTGCAACAAATAGAAAAAATATAAATAAAATTTTTTTATTTATAATAATAATAAATAATAATAATAATAATAATATAATGTTAAATGCCAATATTATAAATTTATGCTTCTGGCTTCGGAAAAAGTCGAAAATAGTCGGAAAAAGTCGAAAAGTCAGAAAAAGTCGAAAAGTCGGAAAAAGTCGAAAAGTCGACTATTTATAAAATATTAAAAGTCGAAAAATCGACTTTTAATTTAATTAAAAAAGTCGAAAAATCGACTTTTAACTAAATGCAAAAAGTCGAAAAGTCGACTTTACATAAAATGCAAAAAGTCTAAAAGTCGACTTTTCGTTTCAACTATAGAACCCTAATGAAAAGTTCCTTGCAAAAGTTAGTAGATAGATTTTGGCTCATACAAAACTTATTTATGCTGAATTTCATTGCTGTACTCGTATTTCTGAGCCAGTAATTAGCGTTAATGGCATTTTCTGATGGGGATTTGTTTAAGAGATTTATGTTTCCATAAGACTTATTTATGTAAAACTGCATAGTTATACTGGTATTTTAAACCTGTTTTGACAGTTAAAACTGTTTTCCGGGGGCCATTTATATGGGGGCTATGTGAAAACGTGGACCAATTATGCCCATTAATAATACCAAATAAACCTTATCAATATAGAATATTCCTTTAAAATATCAACTGCCTAGCTCCTTCCATGTGGTCCCTATCCTGATTTCAACAGATAGGCAGACGAACATGTCTAGATTGTCTCAGAGTCTAATAAGGACTCAGAATATATACCATATATAACCCATATTTTTTCATCACAAATGCATTTTTTTAATTTTAGTCTCAAAATTTAATGATTTTTTTGGCTTAGCGTAAAGCTGATAAAAGCTTTGAACCTATATGTACTTAAAATTTTGAAAGTATTTTCCACTACATGCATATCGTCATTTGATATACAAAAGGGCGCAACAACACTTAAAAATTTTACAGGAGAGACAAAAAAACTAAATAAAATAAAAACTATTGTTGCTATAAAAATTTATTTGTTTTTCATGATTTATATCCCAACATTAATAAACTCTTTTGAATATGACTGTACCTCCAGACATTGTCTATTATATTGCTTTCTAAGACTTTCAGACTGGTGGAAATTATTAATTTGTTCTTACGCCCTTTTGAATTTAATGTCAATAAAATCGGAGTTTTTGACAATAGATTTTTACAAATTTGAGACAACATGTAGGTATTTAAAATTTTTTCGTTGTTGCGCCTTTTTTGTATTTCAGATGACGATATTTAAAATTCTCTAAAAATGTGTAATATATTTTTTAATTATGAATCATAGCATCAGAGTCTACCTATAAAATAAATATTACACATAATTTGTTATATGCATTAGGAATACATAAACGAAGTTAAATAAATATTTAACCAACCGCGAATATTTAAATACAAATAAATTTCTATAAATAAATGCCTACTTACCTATTTGGGTGAACCGAAGTATATGGCATTAAAACCTTATCAACAAATGAACCAAAACCTAAACGAAAGTTAGAGGTAATATTACGCATAGTATTGGAGAGCAAATCACCCAAGGCAGATAGTTTAAGTTTATCATCTTCCATAGATTTGGACAAATCCATAAGATAGTACAAATCAACTGGATAATCTAAAGCTTGAGAATAGCGCAGAGTTAAACTATGGACTTCGTCTAAATCAAACAAATTAATTTATAATTTGAAATATTTTTGCAATCGTTTTTCTTTTTTAACATACTTATGCGTAATTTTAATGATACTCGTTGTGGGCTTATTTGCACAATATCTTCATTATTCATTTCTCCAGTTTTTGTATAACCACCTAAAGTTAATTTTCGATTTATGGTAAAATTTTGTTCCGTTAAGGGATTCCAAATAGACGATTTTGAACAATAATCTGTAGAATTTGAAGGAAAACATCTTGATTTATTGCCATTATCCGGCTCCAAACACCAGGCACAATTTTTTGCTTGTATACACTCATGACAAGTACGTTTGCCTAGGCAGGGATTTTGTATTAATTTACTACCAGCTAATTGGGCTTCTACCGAATATATTACATATGCAGCGACAAGGGCTAATAATAGTACTGTGGTCTTTATTTTATTAAAAGGCATCATATTTTTATGATTTATTTTTATTCATTTATTTTTTATTATAATAAATTATCGTTTGAATTGTTTGAATGTTGAAAACCGAATGATTTAAAAGCATGTTATTAATAATTTATAATGTGAATTATTTTACTTACTAAGCTATTAAGTTTAGTCACCACAATGACGTCGTGGTATGTATAAGGAAAAAATGCATTTAAGGCACGACTTAATAAAGTTGATATTGTATAGATTTATTTCATTGTAACATATACTAACTCCCCCTTTCGTATCAAGTTATTTTACTTAATTAGTATTCAAACCAGGTTGTTGTCTTTTTCTCTCTCTATCTTTTCCGGCTCAAAGAAAATCATAATTTTACTGGTGTTTGTATTTGTTTATTTAATTTAATTTATTATTGTTAATATTAATCAGTACAAATTACACAATGAAAAAAAAAAATAAAACTGACTTTCTGATTTAGTATTTTAAAAGAAAATTATATTTTTAAAACATTTTAAAAATATTTTTTAAAAAATTTTTTAAATTAAACTTCTTTAAAAAGTTACTGAATCAAAAGTTAAACTTAAAAACAAAAACGTAAAAATTTATACAAATTATAAAAAAAAACTTACAAAAATAAAAAAGTATTAACTAAAAAAAAAAGAATAATAATAAAAAAAGAAAACTTACTTGTTAAATACATAGAACTTAATTATGTAGAAATAAACTAAAAAAAATACACACACAAGGACAGTAGAACAAAATTAAACAAGAAATTAATTTGTTAATACAGAAATAAACTCTAACTAACTATATTTATAATAAAAATCTAAAATGGTTAGCACTTTAGCTACACACTTGCTAGTTTCTTATAAATATAGCTGAAAGAAATACACATTGTTTTTTTTTTTTTTTTCAATAAAGTCTTAAAACGTAAAACTTTAAATTATTTAGTAAATAAATAATTTAAATATAATTAAATTTTTCTTATTTTTGGGCAAATATTGCAATATTGTTGCGTTTTTTTATATATATGATGAAAATATATAAAATGTTTTATAATTTCAATGTTTTAATTTGGTTGCAAGGCATTTTGGATTACTATTATTTCTATTACTTAAAAACTATTAATAAAAAAATCGCTTGTTCCTTTTTTTGTTTTTGTTTCATTACTGTTATAAAAAAGTACAAAATATATTTGAGTGTAAAAATATATAAATATTGTTAATAATTTTTTTTCTTATTTTGTTGTTGATGTTTTTTGTTTTTGTTTTGAGGCACATATTTAAAATTAATACACTTTTGTCAATAAAAGTAGAAAACAGAAAATAGAAAAAAAAGAAAATAGATTAGAAATAAAACAAAAAAATGGAGGGTTTCAAAGTTAAGTTTTGGTTAAGTTGCAGAATTTAGTTGTAAACAATTTTAGGTTTTTACTGGCAGTTAAACACATAAAGATTAGTTTTGTTAAAAACCAAGAGAATTTACATTGCTTAAAACGTTTCGTTTTTTATGGCATATTGTTTCCTTATAAAAACTAAAACGAAAAAAAGTTAACTTAAAATCGTTACTTATTTGCCAGCATATGTAGGATTTTTAAATGTAGAGGTGGCTTGTTTGTAAATAGGATTTTCACCCTGTAATAAAAGCAAAAAAGAAAACAAATTTTTATTATATTTTTAACTTGAATCAATAAACAACTTACCGTATCCCATCTAGCATTCATGCGTTCCTTTTCGAATCTAGCAAATTCACGTCTATCGTGTATGGTAGTCAAAAGTTTCCATAACAATAAGATAGCTAAACCGACTAAAACAATAGCAGCTATAACACCCAAAACTATACCCAACATAAAGACTTTAGGAGGACATTCACGTTCTTGTTGGGCATGTACTTCAACTTTGTCATCTTCTTCGCTGTATTTGAAGGCAAATTTACAATCATCTTCATCATAGAATATACAAATATTCTCTTCTTTCTTTTCATCAAGTTCGACCTTTTCAACACCGATTGGTACGAATGTTGTGCAATTGGCGGCACAATCTTTATCCTCCTTTAAGGGACCAGTCTTATACATTTGACATTGTACACAGTCTTTAAGCTCGTGACAACGACCAGAACATGTAGGACACTTTTCACAGTATTTGCCAGAATAACGTCCTTCTTCGGTGGATTTACATCTGGGAAAGATAATAAATTAAAAAAATGGTTATTTTTGTTTATAATTTAGTTGTAAATTTTTTCCAAAACTTTTCTATTTAAAACCATTTATGTATATATTTCTCAATATATTTCACATAAGTTTTTCTCGAGAAACTTTATATATTAAATGAAAGGTCTATAAAATGTCGGAAACTTACTTGCACACACCACATTCACATTCACCATGTCCTGAACAAATTTCACCGCCATTTGGTGGTATACATGTGTCATTTGAATCGCGACAATCACAAGCAGTACCAGTCCAACCAGGTTTACACACACAACTACCGCACTCGCATACACCATGATCAGGGCCCGAACACAATTGCTGTTCATGACGATCACAGGAGAAATTGTCGCATTCACAGAAACGACCAGAAATAATTTCCTCAGGATTAGCACGTTTCTCACAATCACAGACACCGCACAAACAAGTACCACGACCATTACAATCAATTGTTGTAACATTATCAGCACGGCAGCCAAAGTCTTTACCCTTCTCCGAATGGACATCAGTAGTGGAACATTCACAATTATGACCGAAATGCATGTCATCACATTCACAGATGCCACACATATAGGTACCATGATTATTACAAACGGGAGAATTGATTTGATAGCCAGTTGAGCCGGGTTTTTCACAGGGGCAGGAACACAACATTTCCAAATCGATAACCAAACTTTCGTTAATACCCACGGGATAAATTTGAATAACTTGATTCCATTCAGCGGGATCGGTGGGACAGGATGTAACCAAAATTTGTGCAGTAAAATTGACAATATCACCAACTTTAAGACCATCACATTTAGAAGTGGGAATTTCAGAGCCACCATTCAAACAGGAAGAGTGATAGGTGATTTTAACGTGGCTGGTAGCATTATCTTTCATTTCAATAGAAGAAGATATTTTCTATAAAGATAATTACAAATTTAATAGTGTGTCTATTGTAACAATTACTGCAACAACTTACACTATATTCCTCTCTAACCAAATCGACTACGTTAGAAGAATCATTTGATAAAATGGCACTTGAAGAACCTTCAATATGTTGAGATAATTTCTCATAAACTGAATGTTGACTGGCGGTAACAGCAAATATGATGTTAATAGAATTTTGCTTAACTTTATGATTAATTTGAGAAATACTAGGATAATCTTGTATAACCGAGTGGGTATAGAGACCAGCTGAATTTAAATGACATTCACCGTCATTGGGAGCAATAACACCACCAAGCTAGAAAGTAAATTTGTTTAAAAAAGCTATGAATTAAATAAAACATGTATTAAAATTACCTTGCCATCACCGGCATAATGAAAACCAGCATCTGTTGAAAATACCAATAGGCGACGTGCCTGTTCACGCCAGCCGATTTGTTGACGACAAGCTATAGCTTGCATAATGGCATCAAAACCACCTTCGGGAGCATCCAAATTACCAGAGACAGCGGCTCTTTTTACTTCAGTCTGTGTTTTTATAGGTTTTACAGCAAAAAAAAGTTATTTATTTAGTATCGTTGTTGTGATTTTTCAAATTGTTATTTTTTGGTTATGGTACACTCTTGTTGATTTTAATTTTTTGTTAAACATTTTTTAGTTAATTTAACATTTTCAAATGAGAATTTTTTATTTTAATTTATGGTTTGTTTAGTTGTTGTTTAGAAAACATCTGTACAGGTTTTGTTTTTAAAGCGATTAGTTTAAAAGTAATTGTTTTCGTTATATGGTTTCTTAAATATCTTTTCTTCTTTTAATGAAGATATCCAAACGAAGTTCTATCCTCTTTAAATTGTATAATTTAAAATTGTTTCTTAAATACATAATTTTTTAAAGTTATTTAATTTAAGGTATGTTCTAAAATTCGAAGTTATGTTCGAAAAATTTTTAAAGGTATTAAAATAATCTCTAGAACGTGGGCATTAATAAAAATGTAATTTATTTTTCATTTAAGATCATTTTTGCAATTTCTATTTCGAAATTACAAAATTTTTAATTATTTTAAAATATTCAACGATTTTAAAATGTAATATTTGTAAAATTTTTATAGATTTTTTAAGATGTGTTTGAAAAATCGAAGTAATGTTAGAAAAATATTTAAAACTGTATAAATTCTTTGTAGGGTATGTCTATTAATAAAAATCCTGATATAATTAATACAACTCTGCACACGCATGCAAAAAGTACTCCTCAAAGGACTAGGACTGGTCCAAGAGTAATCCAACTATATGAAAAAAACATACATCATTTGATTTGTGTTGTCCACGAAATCCATCTATACAATACATCAGAGTTATACCAATACTCCTCCCTTGTTTAAATTATAGAATTACTCGGTCCACAATATGATCCCATGTAAAACAGGGATGGATCATGTACTACAATAGTTTTTACAGGGGATTGAAGTTTTCTAGTTACTTTTTTTAAATAAGCTTTTCAGTTACATTAGTTCGAAAGTTCGAAGTTACAAAATTTAAAAAAAAAAAAAAAAATAATAAAATCTTCCTCGAAAAAATTTTCAAAATCTAAGCTTTTTAATATATGTTCGAAAAAAAGTCTGTTAAAATTTAAAAAATATTTAGAAAAATTTTGAAATTAAATTAGACATTTTAAGAAAAAACATTCCTTTGTGATAATCCTTAGTCAAATGTGATTGGGTGCGAGGTACCAAATTCTCTTAATTATAAAAATACTTTTAGTTTTAATATAACCTCTATCTATCATTTCAACAATAATAATTCAATAATTATTTTCATTGTTAAATTGTTAATATTTTGCATTAAAAATAGCAATACAGTACCAACAATAAAACGGTATTATTGAGCTTATCTTAAAACTTATCTTTCAAACTGATAAAAAGACACAAAACGTTTGGCTTTGTGACTCAAATTTTAAGAATATTAAAAATTTGCGATAAAAAAAAATAAGGAAAAAGATAAGAAAATAAAATAAACAAATAATTGCTCGACTAAATTTAATATTTTTTAATTGAAACCATGAAACAGAACATTAACATTAATAAAAATCCAAAAGGTTAAAAAAGTTAATAAAATTTTAAATTAAATAAACAAGAGTGTACCTTTAAAATTAATATGAAATGATCACTGAAATGTAGGTGATTAAAAAGGGGAAAATGAAAACATATTAAAAATATTCAAGACATGCAGACAAAACACCACATAACAACATGCATTAATAATATTATTTTTCAAATAAAACCATGCACCAATACTTAATATTTTTAATAAACTAAGAAAACCAACTCCTTTTAAACATTAACATTTTCCAGCAACAAAAATGCTTTATAATATACATATATTTTGAAGAGTTGGTTTACGGGATTGGGTAAAATAATTACAAACTACATGCGAAAAGAAACTATGTATGAATTTATATATAAAACTAAAATAAACTACGACAACATTAACTTACTGAGAACCGATATGTATCCGTGCTTAAAGGCATTGCATTTTTATAACCATAAGGTGCAGCACAGCCTGCACATGGCTCGATCATGCTAATTTTGTTTACGATTATTTTAAATGATATATTTAAGGCAGACAGATATGTTTTTTTTGTATAAAGAATAGTTGATAATTTTATATTATATGAAAGAAAATTTAGAAAGAAAAACAAGAAGAATAGAAACAATATGATAAATGAAGGAAATATGTAAAAAATTTTAAATTAGAATACTTATTAAGAGTTTTGTAAAACAAACATGTTGTGGTGGTTAAACCACTGTAACGTTAGTTTTACAAAACCATATTATAATTTCGAATTAGAAAACAACTTAAAATTACTCAATCAATAATATGTAATGTATAATTTAAGATTAACAACACCAACACCAATATAATATTTCTATGATATAATGATTTACAACAATCTTACCCTTAGACAATATATTAAGAGAAAACTATTATAATATTTTTAAAACTAATAACAAATAAAAAGTTAAAACAATATCAATAAACACATCGGTTAAGCCACAACTAAATACAACAAACTTAATGAAAGAGATTTGTGAAAATTATATCTAATATTTAAAATTTATTACAATAACAATACAAATTATGGCAATAAATTTTAAATTTAGTAAATAATTGAAAAAATCTCTTTCATTAACATATAGCAACTAAAGCTAAATTAATTACAACACAAATAATGCAACACAGAAATAAGTTAAAACAATTAAAAATATAATAAAATTAAAACACTCAAAAATTAGGCAACATAAAATTAAGTTCTTTTTTTAACGAAAAAGTGTATGGAGTAGAGGGTGTAATGTATTGATATAAATCATAAACATGTATAAAATAATAAGTTTGAATGTTTTGAGAGAGAAAATGAAAAACAAAGTATTTGAATCTTACAGTGAATTCGGCGGTATTTGTACTCAAGGGCATATGGTTGCGATAACCATAAGGAGCTTCACAATTTTCACAGGGATGTTCAAGTCTGTTTTGTTGTAGTTGAGAGGTGCAGTTTAATTTGGATTATTTTTTGAGTAAGTGATGATGGAGGTTTGTTTTTGTTTTTGATTAGTATTATTTTTTTTTCAATTATTGCGAATTGTTAGTGGTTTGGAATTTGTTTAAAGTAAAAAAAAGAAATATTAATAAAATTAGCAATATAATAACGAACGAAATTATAAAAAAATACAACTTAATTTAAATTAATATAAGCGATTATCAAAAATAAAAATAAATTAACATGTTAAAATTATTAATAAAAAAGTCTTATTGCTAAATTTTATAAAAGCCAATTTTAAATATTGAAATTAAAAATTAAAAATTAAAAATATTATTAATAATAATAAGTGAAGATATAAATTTGTATGTTTCTATGCTGTAGATTAGTTTAAAGTCTTAACCATAGAATAGTTTACAGGATCGACTATAGTCTTAACTTTAGATTAGTCTATAGTCGAGACTACAGATTAGCCTATAGTGATTAGTCTATATTCTATAGTATTTGTCTATAGTTGAGACAAATTTAGACTATAGTCTGGACTTTAGTCGAGACTATAGACAAATTTATTGTCGGCACTGTTGACTAATTTATAGACGAGTTTTAAAACTAATCCATATTCGAGGCTTTAGACTAATTTATAGTCAAGACTATAGAATAAGCTATAAATTTGTATATCAATAGATAAGGCTAAAGTCGAGCCTTATCTATAGATTAGACCTTATTCATAGCTATAGATCAGTGTATGGTCTAAGATAAAGGTTAGACTATAGCCTCAACCTTAGATTAGTATATAGTCTCAGCTATAGATTATTCTATAGTTTCGTCTTTAGATTAGTATCTCAAATTAAAGAAGTAAAAATAGTAGGGTTCTATAGTTGAAACGATTCTATAGTTTTCGATTATTTTTGAATTTTCGACTTTTTCCGTTTTTTTTTGGACTATTTTCGACTTTTCGACAATAACAGTCTTTTTGACTATTTTTGACTTTTTTCGAATTTTTCCGACTTTTCGACTTTTGATTTTTTTGGACTATTTTTGACTTTTTCCGACTTTTCGTCGAACTCTTCGACTATTTTCGACTTTTTCCGATTTATTGACTTTTTTCGACTTTTAGACTTTTTTCAATTTTTATTTCCAAAGTCGACTTTTTCACAGACGATAGTCGACTTATCGACTTTTTTGAAACAAAATATTCCAGTTCGACTTTTCGACTTTTTTCGACAAAAAGTCGATTGTTCGAAAGTCGATTTATAGAACCCTAGTCAACAGTATTTTTGCAAGAGTGGGTCAAAGTGTAGCAAAATTTTGATTTTCATTTTATACTTATAAAAGTTAGATTAATTATATCCTAATAAGAAAATGTTTGAGACCAAATACTTAAATATTTTCTTCATTTTCAAGAACATCTTTCTATTCATATTTTACTCTACACTTATTATAATATAAAAATCTCTAACTTAATTTATATAAAATTCAATACTCATGAGCATATTACATATTCTTAACCATAAAAAATTAATTAAAAGTAAAATACGAAATAATATACATACGAATATTATTAACAAATGTCTAATTTAAAACATAAAAAAATTCCAATTATAATTGAAAATAGTTTAATTTGAAATGTTCAAATACATATGTTAACAAAAAGAACAATAATATTGTAATTATAATTAATTATAATATGATGAAGAATATTAAGTTTCGCGTTCGAAAAATAAACCTTTTTAAATCTCTATTACTCATTAATTAACATAAGTACTATAATCTTAAAACTACAACATTAACAATAAATTTTAATATTTTACAATTGCAATAATAAGTCATAAGAAATTACACTTTCATTATCAATATAGCCAAATACTTAAACAAATTATAGAAAAATAAGAAAAGAAAAAACATTACTCACTTTTTGGGTATAGTCGAAACATAGGGCATTAAAACTTTATCGACAAAAGAACCAAAACCCAAACGGAAATTAGAGGTAATGTTACGCATAGTTTCGGAGAGTAAATCGCCCAAAGCCGAAAGTTTTTCTTTATCGTCTTCCATAGATTTTGACAAGTCCATAAGATAGTATAAATCAACGGGATAATCTTCAGCTTGAGAATAACGCATATTTAAACTGTGGACTTCATCTATAAAACAAATTATTATTTTTTTTTGTAAAGTTCTCATTAAATATGTATATATATCATATAATTTTAAAACTTACTTATACGTAATTTCAAAGAAACTCTTTGAGGACTAATTTGTACAATATCACTGCCGCTAAAACTACCAGCGGCACCGGCAGCTCCTGAAGCTCCATATGATCCTGAATATGAACCCGATGAGGAACTACTGTATGAAGAATTGGCATAATAAGAACCGCCATAGGACATTTGACCGCCAGCAGCTCCAGCAGCATAACCGGCTCTAGTCAGTTCACGATTTATGGTAAAACTTTGTACTGTATCTGGATTCCAGATAAATTCTTCAGGACAAACATTGGAATAACTGTGTTGGAAGCATCTAGGTTTATCACCATGATCCGGTTGCATACACCAGGCACAACTTTGTGTTTGTATACATTCATGACAGGTGCGTTTATTGACACAAGGATTTTGTATAAGTTTACCAGCTAACTGGGCTTCAACAGAAAATACACAGCAAGTGAAGACAAAGGCTAACAACGCCAGTGTATACAGGCGTTTTGTGGAAGAAATAATCATGTTTATTTTGGCAAACGGGCAAAATAATATGTGATAAAAAAAATATATATTCGTATTTTTCGTTCGAGTACTAAAAGTAGAATGATATGGAAAAAAGTGTTTATAAATTATTAACTGCTTAAATACAAAACAAAATAAAAACGAAAAAAATTTAGTCACCAATAATAATGTATGACGTCAGAGGTGATTATTAATATTATATTTCTTTTAAAATTTTAATGTGTTCATATTTAGTGCAAAAAAAAGGTTCCGACGGTAAAGTGTTGCGGAAATATATTTGTAATTTTAATGTTATTGATAAAAGTATTTGAGTAAACAAACATTTCAAGAATAAATAGAAATTTAAAGGAATTTTGTAGACATAGAGTAGATCATTCTATAAAATCCACTATAACTTTAGATAACTTTAAGAGCCTCGACTATAGGTAATACTATAGTCTCCTCTATAAATCAGTTAGTTATATCAGTTTTGGTTATAGATCTGATTATGGATCAGTTTCGAGATTTGATTTTAAATCAGTCTAAAATCTTGACTAGAGATCAGACTATAGATTAGATTATAAATTATTTTATATTAACAATAGATCCGTCTAAACTATTCACTACATACCATATAGTTTATAGTCTCTTCTACAGTCCAGTCCATTGTCTTGACTATAGATCAGTCTTAAGTGTAGAAAAATTAAAATTTCTAACATCACATATTATTTGGAATTCTATTAGCAATTAATATAAAAAGTTTAATTATTGTCGGAACTTATTTGATTAGATTTTTTCCTCATACATGACATAATATTTTTTAAAGCAACTTTAACTGACCTCAAAAAATTTAATTGGGTGATAATTTTTAAATTTTAAATTAAATTTATTTATTCTTTTTTCCCAATTTAATTACGAAAAATAGTTTATTTTAAATATTTCTGCTAAAATCTGCATATTTAACATACATAACTGCTAAAACAACAAAAAATTATTAACATGTAAATTAATGTTTAATTTTAAACAAAAAATAACTAAATAAGAAATGAAATCAAAAAAAATATATTAATGATTTAAAAACTTCTCAAAAAGATTTAATACTATAAAAACAAAAACATACATATGACTAAAAATACAATTCCAGCAGATGTGTGTTTAAATTTGTATTGCAAATTAAAGAAAGATAGAAAAATTTAATAATAAAAGAGAAAATTATAATTAAAAACATTTTTGTTAGGTGGTTGATTTGCTGGCTAAAGCAATTTATCTGCTGACGATTTTGATTATATATTTTTTTGTTATTTTTTACTATTTCGTATACGAAACTCATCAAGATTTCATATGAAACATTAAGTCACTTTAACATTCACTATATGACTCATCCATAAAAAACACAAACAGTTTAAATAAAATAAAATTAAACAAAATAAACATAGTGGCAGTGAAATTGCCAAAAGAAATTAAGAAGAGGAGGTATGATGTTTTTAATAAAGAAAAAATATAATATATAAAAAAAATCAAAATGTACACAAAACTCTTAATGGCGCTATTGGGCCATCCTAACGAAACGAGTCAAGATTGCAGATAGTCGGAAAATCTATTAGTATTTAGTACTGTTGGCATATAGAGGAAGGAAAACTCATTATAAACTAACTAAACTAATAAAGGTGTGTTGTGCAAAATGATTGTTGATTAAACATTCACACATTAAGGTCTTAAAACATACTAGGAATTAGAATTTTATTAAAACAAAAGAATTTAAAGCACAGAACTTAATAGTAAAAGTAATGTAGGTCATGTTCTTTATTCTGTTGTTTTTGTAATTAAGGTTATTTGCTGTAACAATTTATAGTGATTAGAAAAAAAACTTTTTTCTTACAATTTTAACGAGTTTAAACAAACAGGTTTTTCTTTGTCAGTTTTGTTGTGTTGGTTGAATCTCCTCTAAATGTGTATCTTTGTTTTAAGAGATGACTAATGTTTTGTTTATTATTTATATATTGATTCATTGATATTTTTGTTGTTTAATAAATTATTATTTTATGAATGAGGTTCATGAAAATTTTTTTTAATAAAGTTATTACTACGCCGGAGAATTAATATAGCTTAATATCTCTCTCAACTTTTGTTTTAACTTCTTTAAGCTTATTTGCTTTAAAGTTTTAACTAAAATAAATATGAAAAAAATACAATTTTTGATTATAAAATTAATAATATCAGAGACAAATTTGTTTAGGTTAAAAAAATTGCCAAATTATTTACAAATGGCAAATCCGGATGTTTGAATATCCATGTTTGGTTTTTTAAATTTTAATATATAAATAATTATTGAAGTTGTTTTTAAATTTGCTCTGTAGTTTATATTTTTAGCACTAAAAATTTTTAATTCATATTATTCCCAAATGAACAAAATAATTTCACAGATCAACAAAATTTAAAGAAAATAGAAAGCTAATAGACAGCAATATAAACGATTTTTCTAAATCCTAATTTGACCTATAAATTTATGTCTATGTTTTAAGCTCGAAGACAACTTTATTTGTAAAATCTCTTATGACATCTGAAAGTCCAATATGTTGACTTTGAAATAATAGTATAAACTTCCTTCTTTTCTTTCCTCTTGATACAAAGTTAAAACAACTACAAATATGCATTTAAAATCAATAAATGTATTTTTTTTATAAAAATTTCCAAAGGTTTCTTTAAAGAACCTTTAAGAGAGTTTAAGAACATACAATTTTTTTACTACACCAATTCGAAATAGAAATTTAATTTGTGTTTTTTAAATTAAAAAATTTTAATAAGGACTTAAACTTCTTAAGTAATCGATTAACTAGGGATATACGGCACATAATAGGATAGATTCTATATAAATGCTTTAGAACATTTTAAATCTTTAGGGGTACATACATATTCCAAATTTTATGTCGGTAATGTAGACTGCGTTCTACTAGTTGTAACAACATACATAGTTGAAATTCTAAATTTCAGGTCGATCAGTCCGATTTCGTTATTTGTCAACTTAAGATTTGGTTCTCTAATAAAAGTTACATCTACCAGCTTAATAACAGGAAGATTCTAAATACCTAGCTGCTATTTTAAAAAATGTTTTTTATAAGCTTTCTGATCTTGTTATAGGCAATAGTTTTGTGGATAATTAAGAAAATGTATAGATTTAGTATTCTCTAAAAATATGGGTTAAGTGATCACAATTGTAA
This sequence comes from Lucilia cuprina, assembly GCF_022045245.1. Classification (NCBI taxonomy): domain Eukaryota; kingdom Metazoa; phylum Arthropoda; class Insecta; order Diptera; family Calliphoridae; genus Lucilia; species Lucilia cuprina. Next base: position 49,059,326 of record NC_060951.1, on the reverse strand, counting down.
GTATTTCTACAATAAAATCAATTAAATTTGTATTATGTACCAGTATCTAAAAATACAAACTGATATGAGGGAACATAAATTTCAAAACACATAAAAATTTTCTTATTTCTAATTGGAAACATATAGGTACTACAGATCTTTTGAAACAATACACATATTAAAAACATAAACAACAGATATTGTAAATGCCTATGGCAAAGAAAAAAAACACCCCTTTTTATATATAAAATTTAAAAAGTCAATTAAAAGCTTTCAATTTTACCCAAAACTAAACAATATAACGCACGTGCCTTTTTTTAAAAAGAAGACAATGCAAACGTGTACATTGTGCTATAAAATCGTAACACATTAAGGTCATATATGGAATTATAAGTGAGTCATATTACTAAACATAATAATTGGGGTTAAATTTACCTTCCAACATAATAATAGATTAAATGCAGAAATAAATCTTTAAAAAAGAAAAATAAATTTATGATGATACAAAAATAATTCATACTATTAATAGATCCCGCAAAAAAACATATACACAAAAGCAAAGAGAAGCAAACCGGAGATGATCAGAGAGAGAGAATAAGCAAAAAGTACAACAGCTGTCATTGGTGATATTGATGGCATAAGTATAAAGAAATTAGTTTCCTATATGGATATCAATATGCACCACCATGATCATCATTAGCAGCAAGAACAATATAAGCTACTATATGTATACATACATACAAGTACCAAGTATAGAGGAAGAGGTGTTGCAATTGATTTGCATATGGAAAATTGTATGTCTTTTTGTTTAAGTATAGATCAGCAATATCAACCCAACAACATAACATTCATTATATGTATGCATATGTAAATGGTCTTGTTTGTTTATTGATCAGAGGGAAACGTGGGCGTTCTAACTTGTTCTCCAACAGGCACTACGCAATCTGGGTACATACACAACCACACAAATCTAAATGTGATTTTTTTTGCTAGCAGATTTTTTTTAATATTTCTTTAATTTTAAATTACCAAATTATTTATTTTATATTTTTAAATTATTTTATATTGATTAAAACCATTGAATACACTTTATTATCACTATTGGTTTTTATTTAATATTTTTTATGATTTAATGATCTTTGTTTTTCGATCCGATGAAATCATCATCGTCACTTTTTTTCGTGTTTCTTTATTCTTTTTTTACTTCATTTTGGTACAATTTTTAATATTTCCACATAGATTTTGTCTGTTTTCTTACGTAATTTTAATGATTCATATTTATTTAACACTTACACTTTCGTTTTATTGTAAAATTTTTTAAAAATTCTTATAATTTTAATTAGTTTTCAATAATTTTAAATCCATCAGGGCGGAGGTGTTGCACTAAATTGTGTTTTTTTTTTCTATTTTGTTTTCTTATTTTCACCCGTTTGTTTTTGTGAAAACGTAGTCGTTCTCGGAATTTATGTCTCTATTCTCGGCGAAGTCCAACACTAGTCTGACCAAAAAAATGAATGAATGGAAAGAGGTGAGAAACCAGTAAATATATAAAGAGAAAATAAAACTCACCATACTTAAAAGTAATGTTAATTTGGGGGAATATAAAAATAGCTAATATTAAAAATCGCTGATATATAAATTATTCATTCTTTTCAGAAAATAATTAAATAAATTAATGATTTTTAAAATTTGACTACAAAACAGAAAAACACACAAAAAAATATGCTGTTCGTTTTCCATAACATTCAAGTCTTTTTCTGAGGGTGAATTGTATGGGAACGGGGGTCAAATGTCGCCCAATTATGTCGAAAATTCGACAGCGTTTATATCAGATGAATATGCAAGATTGAATAAACTAGTTAGTAATCTAATTAAAACCAAGGTCATGAGATTTAATCCATATCGGAGTAGAAATTATGAAAATTTTAGTATTTTTGTTGATGGTAGGGAAATTTTTGAATCTCAATCTACAAAGTATTTGGGTGTTTATCTTCAAAGTAATTTGTCTTGGAACTTACAAATACAGGAAATAAAGTCCAAAATATATCCAGTAATAGGAATTTTGTATAAGTTTAAACATAAATTTAATGAAAGTACGAAATTGATATTATATCAAGCATTAATTCAAAGTCATCTAAATTATTTGGCTTTGGTATACACTGCTAAAAACAGTACAGAGTTGCATGCTTTACAGAGATTACAAAACAAAGCACTCAAAACGGTTTTCAATTTGCCAATAAAATTTTTAACTTATTCTCTATATAAAGATGTTGTCAAAAATATTTTACCTATTAATGGATTATACAAACTACAATTACTACTGTTTGCATTTAAATCTCTTTATAGCATTGGTGATAATACATTTTGAAAGATATCAGACAGTTTTTAGAACTCGATTTGAAACCACGAAAGTAAGTAAGTAAAAATGTTTATTGAGTCTTTTCTTCTTTCAATTACAATGATTTTTTTTACTAAACGATAGAATATTATTCTTAGAACTATTTACATCTTGCTCTAATAAAAGTTAATAATGAAAAAGCAACTTGCTAGACAGAGAAGATACAATACTAAAAAGTATTTTTACATTTAATTTTAAACATATGCTTGCTCCCGGCATAACCATTAACGAACAGAGTTATATTCTGTATATAAAAACTACAAATAGGCAACACTTAAAACTAAATAAAAAAACAGATAAATTACAGTATGTTAACTGAGATTAACACTGAGTAAAACGAACTGTCCAATTTAAAAGGTGAACAAATATAAAAAAATCACAAGTCGGTAGACCTAATACTGAGTATCAAATCATAATTAACAGTTAAAATCACAGTTTCATAGACTAGAAACAAAATTAAAAATACAAAATTGTATTAAATAATAAACATTAACAACGAAAAATTATCACAGTGATGCGTCAATTAATAACAATTCCCTAGCCTCTGTGCGAGCCGGGGGAAGTCCTCTCGTAGAATTCAGGGATGACATGCGCATCCAATCCATTTGAAACCACGAAACAAAATATTCAATATGCTGGTAGTTTGGAGTTTAACAATTTACCGGAAAATATTAAAAATATAAATATAATAACAAATTTTAAACACTCCATAAAAGATTTTTTATTAGCTAATCTTGAAATGTTATTAATATGATACTTTCTAACACAAACCTTTAATTGAATTAAATTATTTATGTAAATAAATAAATATTTGATTATGTAATTATAAATTGTCAACTCTTCTCGATAATGTCCATAGGACGCTCAGACATAAAATTTATGAATCTGAATATGTATTTAATTAATAAATAAACAATAATAAAAAAAAGAATATTTAACATAAATAGCGCTCTATTTGGGGGTTCAGTTGTATGGGTCTATATAAAATGAAATGGATAAATTTAAAATTCTATGAACGAAAAAAAACGTATGTGACATGTCTTAAATATCTGAAAATATTATTCATTTAAGGTGATTTAAGGTTAGAAGAATCTGATTAAATCATAATACTCTCTCTATATTGGTGTAGGGTATAAAAATAAAATTCACCCTTTAAGAAAGTAATGTCTACTAAATAAATAAAAAAAACAGCCATCATTCACAAATCGTTTTAAAATGTAAATTATTTTAAATTATTGTAATTTTATTATGAATATTTATTGATAATTTAATAGAGGGAGTATTTAATATGTTTCAAAAATAAAAATTTAAAAAAGAACAACTTTGGAAAAAAGAATATTTCTTCTTTTTCATTAGTGCGTTAATAATGATTTCCAGCGAAATAAAGTAATCAAAGATTTTTGCACTATTTAAAAATTTCAATTTGGGCGTTATTTAAGAATTTAAAGATTTTGGTAGAAAAAAGAGTGATCAATTGAAACTATCACAGTTTTAATCAGACTAAATTTTAGATTTTTCATACAAAAATATTTTCAATTTAAATTGAATGTTTAAAATACATATACTTGTTTTTAAATTGACATTACTATTTTAATAAATTCACCATACAGAAAACAACTGCAAGAACTGCCATATCAAAAATTGTTTGTCATATATTAAAGCTGTTTGCTTTAAAACACTTGTTGTTGGTAATTTTAGCGTTGTTATAAGTTGTTTTCATAACAATGGGCGTTTCTACATAATTTGTTGTGAACATGGCCATGCCATAAACTCGTCGATATTTTTCTTATTCCCATTTTCGATGATTTTTTCCACACACATTTCTTTTCTTGTTCATAAGTTTTTCTTCTTTCCTTGCAAACGCCATGTACAATATATACGCGCATGCAATCGATTTATAAAAAAAGGTGTATTTAGTTAAAAATTTTATAAAAATATTGTGCTATTTAAATAATATAAATATATACTTAACAAATGTTGAAACAACAAATACTGCAATTAAGTTTTAAACAAATGTAACAACGAAATTTTCCAAATGGAAAAAAAGATGGTGTATTGAAATTGAAAAATTCTGTGGTTTTCTTTTACTCTTGTCCATCATCGTCGTCGTATATTTTACTTTATTACTTCTCATCTCCATACACGACCATCATCTATCTAATTTTCCAGTGTCAAAAAGTGAGTGCAAAAGAAAGGAATAAAAAGTGAAAAAAAGAAAAAAATAAATACAAAAAATTCTTATTTTCGGAAAAATTACGAAAAAGTGAAAGAAAAATAATTAAACAAAAATATCTATTAAATAAAATTAAACGTAGGTACATGAAATTGATTGGAAACAACGAAAAAAATAGAAAAAGCAAAAGAATTGTAATAAAATTATTGAATTTATGAAGAAAACGAAAAGTGAGTGAGTGTGTGGATGGGAGTATGGCTGTGTGAATACACAGTGACGAAAGATAAAACTGCATGAAACAAAAACTATTTTTTTCTTAATTTGTTTTAGCACTGCCGCTATTACCCAAAAGTGAAAAAAAATTCTTAATAACAAAATAAGATAAAATTAACCATAACAACTTAATAATAAATTATTGTAAAATAACTAAATAGTGCTTTTTGAAAGATATTTTAAAAGTGCTTTTTTCTTTTTACTTGTTTGTAAATTACAAAAACAACAAAACAAATTCAGAAACCGAGTGCTGTAGTTTCTACATTTTCTAAATCCCTAAGGAATATTGGTGTAACAAAAAAAAAAAAATTAACTGGAGAATACTTATGGTATTTTTTGTAATTCCAATAGGTAAGTTTTGTATATAGTTCGTTTTTTTCTTTATTATTCGTTTTCTTTCTTATTCCCAAAATGTCTTATTTTTCGGTATCAGAGATTTTGTATATTTCTTTCGTTTGGCTGGAGTTTTTTGTCTGCTGTTAACTGTGTGTTTTGACTTTTTGTATCTTTAATAATTGAGCGAAAGTTGTCTTCCCGCTTTTGTGGTGTAGAGTAATTCCTGTTGCATATTACTGAAAATTGTTTTTGTTTTTTTTTTTGCATTTCTTCGTATCTTGTTGCCAGCTAGCCAGTCATCCAAGAGAAGTCAACCAAATGTTGCACTTCTAACTAACCCAAAACATTTGTTAAAACAACCGCAGCAACAATAACAAAAATTAGGAAAAAAAACGAAATAGAAAAAAACTAAATACAGACCAACGCTCCTTTACACTTCCTTAACAGTTATGACCAAGATTATAGCACACTGACAATTGAATAACAGGCTTATTTTCTATATGACTGTAGGTATCTTACCAATTATTTTTTTAGAAAAATTGCTAGTCAATCAATCAGCATGATTCTTTTTACAAAAATGTTGACAAGAGGCTTCTTTTCTATAGAGAATTGACTGTCAAAAAGCTTTATTTCTATATAAAATTTGCTTGCCAAGTAGGTATGCTCATTTTTCATAGAAAATAGCTTTTCATTCGGACTTCTTTTCTTTTAAAAATTGATTTTCCATTACGTTTTTATACCCTACATCACTATGGTGGGGAGGGTATTATACGTTTGTGCTGATGTTTGTAACATACAAAAATATTGGTCCAATACCCACCTTAAGGTATACCGATCGATTCAGAATCATTTTTTGAGTCGATTAAGACATGTCGGTCCGTCCGTCCGGCTGGCTGGCTGTTCATCTAAAACTTGTGCGCAAGGTACAGGCCGCAATGTTCAAGATAATTTGATGAAATTTGGACCAAGCATGTTGAAATCGGTACATTATTTCACCTAGCCCTCATACAACCGTACCTCCCGATTTGAACTTTTTTTTATAAGTACAAATGACACTGCAGATTTTCGTAAGGATCGGCCCATAAGAAATGTCTGAAACGTCTAAAATTGACTTGTAACCATTTGTATCGCAACGAAACTCAACAAAACTAACTGTTATTTACCGAGGATCGGCCCATATTGACCTATATAAAGCCTGATTTAGAAATTTTAGTTTTTTTTATAAATAAATTGGTTAAATATTTTGGAATAATATTCAACATAAATGTTTCTTTATAAAAAAGTAAAAATTTTAAAAATATACTCATGGTGTAGGGTATTATATGGTCGACCATGCCCGACTAAACTTTCCTACTTGTTTTTCTATAGAAAAGTTGTCGAGCGGGCTTCTTTTCTAAAGAAATGTTGTTTACAAACAGTCTTCTTTTCTATAGATGAGTAGCTTTTCATTCAGACTTTCTTTTTATAAAAAAATTTGATTTTCTTCTTTATGAAAAAGTTGCTTGTCAAGCAGACTTCTTTTTCATGACATCTTCCTCACAAAGTACATTTTCAGAATATTCTGTATACCTATTAGGTGGGGATAATATGAAGTTCATATCTATACTGAAAGGATGTTGAATAATTAAAAAAATGATATGTAAGAGATTAATTATATTTAATTGTTTTTTTGATTACAACTTTTACCGGTACAACGAATTAAATATTCGTACATAGATCTAACACATTTTTTATGTTCATGTTTCTCTTTTAAACAGAAATTAGGAAAAAAACAGCATTAATCATGAATTAAAAAGAGATAATATAATTAATTAAAAAAAATGTTTTCTGGCTAATAACTTCAAAAAACAACAATAAAATTTTTAGTTTAAAATATTTGTTTATTTTAGATACATATTAATGTTTGAATATTAGTCATTTGATGTTATGTTAAATTTGTTACGTTATTTGCTACTGTCTGAGATTGGTACATAATACCCGCAGTATGTACTTACTTACTACTAAACATACTAATACCCAGCACTGACTAATACAAATTTTCTTACGAAGCTGGCTCTGTCTGGCATGCTGTTTCTGCTAAACGTTCGTGGTATGTATGAAACATGGATGTTTGCATGAAATTGAATTTTATGTTGTTTTTTTACGCTTTTTTACGTTCATTGATCGTTTTACAAGAAGATATATTAGTCAGCTAGCTAAATGGCCAGACTGCCAGCGTGTTAGCCATATGGCCAAGTTTGTTTAATTTCATTGTCTGCTTGCCCAAAAGAGAGTAGCTCTTATGTAGTAATATAATACTTGCAAATTTTGTTTGTTTTTTTTAAGTTTTTACAAATGTTATGTTATTTAGAAACCTTAGCGTTTTTCTTTTGGTAAAACTTTTATTTTATTAATTTCTTGGAAATTAATTACCACTAGCCACTGTAATTTGCATCCGCAGATTTTGTTTTGAAGTTGGAATGGTCACAAATTAGTTTAATATACAGAAAAATATAAAATCAAAATGCAGTGTTTTCATTATTGAAAACATAGTTTACTCTGTTAAGAGATTAAAAATATCCAGGACCGCTCTACTAACATTTGTTTTCTACTATTTTGGGTTTTTCAGAAAACAAAATTTAAAATATTCAATTTGTAACAGAAGCCCAAGGTTTTTTTTTTAATTTTGTAAATATCATTTACTATTTACTAAAAATTTATTACAGGCCACAAAAACAATACAACTTAAAAAAACACAACCACTACATTAAGTTAAATTGTTATTTTGTTTGTAATTGTAAATTTACTTTGAAATTAATTTCTGTTGTTTTTTACTATTTTTTATAAGATTTGTTTTGTTGTTAAAGCATTTCAGTTGCATTATCCATCAATAATTTAACTTAATTTTTTTGGTAAACTATTTGTTGTTCAACTAATATTTTTTAAAATAAAATAACGGTAATTACAAATTGAAATAAACTTACAATTCAATCAACAACACAAAACAAAAATTTGTAAATATAACTAATAAAAAACAATTACCTTCATAAAATAGAGAGGTCTTTTTTAGCATGAAGAAAAAAAAAACATTTTTCAATCACAATTATTTTTTGTTTTATATTGTAAGCAGTTATTAAATTTTAATTTCAATCACGAAGTAGGTATTTTTTTATTTTGCTAATTAATAATGGGAGGGTGTATTAAAATGTCATGATTTTAAAATAAATACTTTGGTCCAATTCTTGTTTTGATTTGCTGACTAATTTATAATATTTATCTTTAAAAAATTGAAACTACATTGATCCGGTTTTATCAGTATTTTGTTGTTTTTTCTATAAATAAATTATTTTTTGCTGAAATTTAAAACAAAAAACTGAAACTTTTTTTCTATAGAAAAAAGCTGGCTTCTTTTCTATAGAAAAGTTTGTTGTCAAGCTGGCTTCTTTTCTATAGAAAAGTTGCTTGTCAAGCTGGCTTCTTTTCTATAGAAAAGTTGCTTGTCAAGCTTGTGTCTTTTCTATAGAAAAGTTGCTTGTCAAGCTTGTGTCTTTTCTATAGAAAAGTTGCTTGTCAAGCTTGTGTCTTTTCTATAGAAAAGTTGCTTGTCAAGCTTGTGTCTTTTCTATAGAAAAGTTGCTTGTCAAGCTTGTGTCTTTTCTATAGAAAAGTTGCTTGTCAAGCTTGTGTCGTTTCTATAGAAAAGTTTCTTGTCAAGCTGACTTCTTTTCTATAGAAAAGTTGCTTGTCAAGCTGACTTCGTTTCTATAGAAAAGTTGCTTGTCAAGCTGGCTTCGTTTCTATAGAAAAGTTGCTTGTCAAGCTGGCTTCTTTTTTATAGAAAAGTTGCTTGGCAAGCTACTGTTTTCTATATAATAGCGTTTTACAAGTACACTACTATAGTGGAAAGGTTATTATTTGTTATACTAATATTTTAATAATTGCAAAACATTCAAATATTAGTACTATATCCCTTGATTCAGAATCGCGTATGGTCGGACCCGCGCGTCTTTACATTTTTAACTTGATTTGTCTTTAAATTTGGTGCTAGTTTTTAACATAATAAATAATAATTATTAGTATTAAGAAAAAAGAATTAAAATCTCATATTAGCATTATCAATGAAATTCTATCGTTTCTTATTATCAAAAAAAAAAAACATAAAATATTTCTGTGAAAATTATTCGCAAAATTTTTATTTAAATAGAAATTATTTGAAAACAAAATACACATATTTTTGGCCATGAGATAAAACATCAAAAAACGTACTTGTTGGTGTATGAAAGTAAAAAAAATATTATGGCAGTTACCTTTATCAAATGTTAGATAAAAACTGTTTTGTATTTTGCAGTTATTTGTTTTTTGTATTTTGAATAGAAAAAAGAACCAACAATCACAGCTTTCATTTACATTTTTAACTTGATTTGTCTTTAAATTTGGTGCTAGTTTTTAACATAATAAATAATAATTATTAGTATTAAGAAAAAAGAATTAAAATCTCATATTAGCATTATCAATGAAATTCTATCGTTTCTTATTATCAAAAAAAAAAAACGTAAAATATTTCTGTGAAAATTATTCGCAAAATTTTTATTTAAATAGAAATTATTTGAAAACAAAATACACATATTTTTTGGCCATGAGATAAAACATCAAAAAACGTACTTGTTGGTGTATGAAAGTTGAAAAAATATTATGGCAGTTACCTTTATCAAATGTTAGATAAAAACTGTTTTGTATTTTGCAGTTATTTGTATTTTGTATTTTAAATAGAAAAAAGAACCAACAATCACAGCTTTCATAATTGAAACAGACTCTAAAAAAAAACAATAAAATCCGCTATCTTTCCATTACCAACAATAACATGAAACTGCTAACAGTTAAAAGCAGTAATAAAGCGAAACTTTATACACTCTACATTTGTAACTGGGGGTCTTATTTTTACTAACATATTTATGTTAATGGCGTTACTACAACAACTACAATTATCACAGTAACAACAATATTTTACAATTACGATATTATTGTTGGTTTTTAGGTTTTCTTTCTATGGCATTTTGACACCAACGAACAAAAACTAAAATGACAATTATTTGGCTCAACACTTTACAGTAGTCGATTATTTCAGCAAAACTAACATTTGTTAGGTTTTTGGTAAAATATATATTTTTGTCAGTTTGTAAAAATTTGCATGTTTGTTTTTTTAAGACAAAAATAGCAATTGTATATTTTTGTACTTTTGCCTATCGTTATAATAGTAGACAATAAATTTATTTATTGTCAATAGCATAGGATAATTACGTTTATGATTTAAATATTAATAATGATTGTAGAGAGCTTTATAGAAAATTTGCTAACAAACCTTATAAATTATAAATGACATTTTACTGAATTATGATAATTTCGGCATTTAGTTAGAGATAAAGCAATTTATGTAAATTTTCGGAGAGTTAAATTTTATTTTAAGAATATTGTTAAATTTTAGCTCCCTGTCTTTTTAAATAGAAATGATGATTGCCAAGCTGGAATTTCTTTATTATTTGCTAAACAGGCTTCTTTACTATAGAAGAGTTGTTTGCTAAGCAGACATCTTTTCTATAGAGTAGTTGCTTGTCTGGAAGAGTTTATCTTATATATATTATCATGCTTCTCTTGCTTGATAAGCAGGCTTCTTTTTATTAAAAGGATATTTGCCAAGCAATCTTATTTTGTACAGAAAAGTTGCTGGTCAAGTAGGCTTCTTTTCTGTAGAAATGTAGCATGTCGAGCAGGCTTCTTTTCTAAAGAAAAATTGCTTAAATATCAGACTTTTTCTATAGAAAATTTGCTTGAAGATCAGACTTCTTCTATAGAAATGTTATTTGGCCAACATGTTAGCATCGTATAGAAAAGTTGCTTGGCTATGCAGACCAAGAAAACTTTTTTCAAAACAAAATTTTTAAAAAAGGTTAAACATGGAAATAGATATTTAAGAATACGAATACATATATGTATTAAAGATTAAATATAAGAATGCAAGAATACATACATTGATAAAAGAAATCCTTATATTTATGCTTTCACGCATGGACATCATAAAATCATTATTAATTTGTTTTTTTACTTTCTATAAATTTCACAAACGACATTAACAATTTTAATCATTTATAAATTTATCCTCTTAATCCTATTATCAGTATTTGAACATTCATGATTTAAAACATAAAAAAAGAAATGAATAAATGCATTATATTGCATAAGTATTAATATTTTTCATTATTTAAAACCGTAAACAATTGACAAGGGTGGTGTACACAAGGAAAACCAAATGGTTAGAGAAAGTAATGGGAGGAGGGGGAGATGACAACAACAGAACAGGCAAGAGAAGTAAGAGAAGGCGGTGGTAAAGGTGGATTATGCTCTGTCATTTATTTTTCACTATACACAAGCAAATACATAAAGTATAGGATTTTTATAACTTAGGACTCAGTATTGCTGTGCTGTCTAGATTTGGGTGTGAATGTAGTTGAAAATGTGGTGTTGTTAATGTTGAGCTTAAACAGCAGGCTGACTGGCTGGCAGTCTGTCAGGCAGGGTGACAATATAAAGGAAAATGCGTTGGAGGACAAAACATTACTCTTACTTTGACTACTACGACTACTACTGCTATGACTACTTCTACAACTTTTTCGTTCATATTCACGTATCCACTTCGTCATACACTCAGTCATTGTATAAATAAACATTTAACTGATGGCACGTTTGTCACTTCAAGTAGGCAGTAAAATATCGATCGTTAAAAATATAAAATTGTCGCTCTCTGATAGATAGATAGACACACTCATAGTCAGTCACATATAGAGACAAATAGACATAGAGTTTATTTGACAGTCTCATGTACACTTAAAGTAATTCTTTTTATTATTCATAAATAAATTTATTTGCATATTATAAAGTTTTTCCTTATTTTTCCAATTTGAAGTTTAATCAATTAAATATGTATTAAGATTAATAAAAATGTATTTTTATGTTATTTTTTTTTTTGTAAATGTAATTGAACAAAAAAAAAATAGAAAATAATCTGTACTTAAAAACTATTTTTTACTGCAAATATTTGTTTCTTAATTTAGCAGAAAACTTTAAGAGATTAGTTTCAAGACAAAAATATCTACAGAAATTTGACAGATAAAAGGATGTTTTCCAAGAAAACTTCACTTCTATAGAAAAGTAGCCTGTTGAAAATTAAATAATTTTGTTTAAATTTTGTTTAATTAATAAAAAATTTTAATGGATTACATTTTTCAGTATATGATGGAGTATCACATTATTCGACTGTTGAAAAAATGAATTAAAATCTGTACGATTGATATTAGAGTACGAAAAATAAACATTCCAGAAGATCCACGTGGATTGATTGAATCATCGTGGATTATAATAATAATCTTATATATGAACAATTTTTGTATCAGTCTATTCAAAGGACACTTAAAGTGGAATACAAGCAAACACATGTGTTTTATTTTCGTCGACATTTTTTCTTTTTTTATTTTAAATTTTTATAAACACTGTTGTTCCTAATGCAATATTATTAAGAGAAACAAACCTTCCATTTTTTATGTTAGCAGGCCATATTCTTTTCTTGTTTGAAAATAAAAAGATTATCTCTTTATGCAGTGAAAACATTTAAAAAATCTTTAAAAAATTTCGTTGCTAGTGTAACCACTGTTACATTTCACACTCTTTTTTTAATGTACTTTTTATATAATTTATGCTGTCATCTTGTCTCGTGCTATTTGTATTCGTAGTAAATACAACATTTATAGAAGAAGAGTAGCAAGTAGCAGTGACAGTGATAGTGGCTGGCTGCAGCAGTGGCATCATCAGCAGTACCTTTTCCAAGCCAAGCCTTGTTTCTTTTTATTGTATTTAACAACAACATTGACTGATTTCGTTGCTGTTGTTGTGCTGTATGTGTGCAATAGTAACGAGATAATGCACGGCTTTTTGTAACCAGTTAAGCATTGAATTTGTTGTTGTTTCTAGAGATGTTACAGAGTTTTAAAAGAATTATGTCAGACGTTGGTGATAAGAGATAAAGAGTTCTTCAGATATTTTCGATCATGTAGAGAAATTAAATTAGTTGTTAAGGAGATTCTTAAAAATTTATATAAATATAATCCAGCTGTTTTCAATAGATTTTCGCTAGAGAACACTAAACCTAAGCAGGTCCAATAATCATTAAATTTATTTCTCCCTTACAATCTCATTTGTTCAAGAATAATTTTTGTTTCGTGAAGGGAAAATCATGTTGTTATAATCTTAAAGAAACCAATATTTTAAGCAAAACAACCTGAAACATTTCATCGATATTCTCAAACATGAACGTTTGGAGTCACGTTTCGAAACGAGTAGGTCGGATATTTCTATCCACTATTATAAATGCAGATTATGCAGTCCTGTTGCAAGCCACTACATCATCGTTGGTAAGGAGGCATTAGCTTCTGTTTAATTCGTTTGCTTATTTTGGTTTTGTAAGAGCCTTTTTTCTGTTTAATTTGATGTAAACGGTGATGTAGCTTTAATATCATCGTTACATTATGTTGGTAAAGTTTTTATAAATTTTGTATTTATGTACGCTGTTGTCTTTAGATAAATTTTTCTCCTTGTAAATTTTTTATATGATGTTCTGCTGCTCTGCTGTCTGGCTGGTCCTTGAACTGTCAATATATGCTGGGATAAACATGAAAAAGAAACCAGTAACTAAACAACAAGGCATGAATGTGGTACGGCATATAAAAACAAAAGACAAAAAAAAAACAAGATGAAAAAGAAGAAGAAACTCAAAATAACAACAATAATAATAATAAAACGAAAACATTGACAGCAGCAGTAACAACAGCATCACTTTTATTGAAACCAGAAGCTTAAGCTAAAATCAACAGAGAAAAAAAGTACGTCCGCATCCGTTAAAGTAAAGTACAAGTAGAAAACTTGGATTTGTTTGTTGCATGGTGATGATGCTGCCGCTATACATAGAAGAAAAAACTAACTTTCAGGTTATTTTGTTTTTTTTTTGTGTCTGTTCCTCGGTTTTAGCATGCTTTAGTTCTGGGTATTCGCTCTCTGTGTAATGTTTCAAGTACATCATTGTAATATGGTGGAAAAAAGGAAAAATAACTCAAAACAAGCAATAAGTTTCGTTATTATGGTTGTTTTGGGGTTTCATGGTAGCTTTGAAAAGAGTATTTTCCACTAAAGCCTACATTTTTTACTTTGCTCTTGTTCTTTATAGCCATGTAAATCATAACTGGGATGGTTGGAGGTTATAAAGCCCAGTTGGCCATATTGTTAGTGATGCAATTCACTTACTGCTTTTAGGGTTTTAATTTCTTGCAATCAGGAAGACATTAAGGGTACTTTTAACATGTAATAATGGATGATTAACAGAAGTTAAGAATAAAGTACTTGTAATATTATTCTATAATTTGAAAATGGAAGTTCATATTAGACAATTATGTATTTGAAAACGTGTAAATCGAGTTGTAGGTATTTTTTAAAACTTAGGTTTAAAAAAAAACTTAGGGTTTAAAGAATAGAAAAAATAAAAATATGAAAACCTGCGAAGGAGCAAACATATGTACAAACGCATAATAAACTCCCCACTATAGTGGTGTAGTGTACAGAAAAACCTACAAATAAACACAGATAATAATATTATAGGTAGTAAGTAGTTAGTTAGTTAGTTGGTTAGTTAGTTAGTTAGTTAGTTAGTTAGTTAGTTAGTTAGTTATTTAGTTAGTTAGTTAGTTAGTTAGATAGTTAGTTAGTTAGTTGGTGGGTTATAGCAAATCCGAACAAATACGCTTATGACTTCATCAGGCCTCTTGTGTACTCCAACACCAACGACAAATTTACCGAAGAACTTTAATGTAAATGAGATAAGGACACTTTTATTCGACCATATGCACATATATCGTTTCTATGAACGACGACCATAATATCTTAACGGAACAGCCTTTGTTTTCGAAAAGTAAGGTTCTAATAATACTGCCGCACATTCAATGATCAACCAAACAGAACCGAACAGAAATATGACTGGTTGTTTTAGTCTACTACTATTGTCATTTCTTTACACATGTGACTTCTTTATAAAACAATTTTATAAATAATTAGGTTATTAGACTCAATTTCAAACATATAAACAAGTTTCCGTTCAATAAAAACTGAAATTATCTATTCGGTAAGTTACCGTTATGTTCTATGTTTGTATGGCTTTTCATCAAAAAACATCGTGCGATTCCTAAAGAAAGAAAAACATCCTGTGAATCCTAAAGATATTTCGCAACTGTTATCAAAAATATTGCTATGCTATAATAAGACATTTCTTTCAATTATATATATTTTTCTTATTGTTTTTTACATAGCATACATTGATAAATATTTTAACCTATGCATGCATTCTGTTACTTTTACCATGTCAAAAATGTATTCTACATAGAGCATATGTTGTTCATGTAAAGACAATTGTCTGCCGCCTGTGCTCTCTACAAACAATTTGAGATTGTAAAACGTTTTACAATTATTTTGCAATGCTTGCATGTAAAATAATTTATAAGTTCCCGATGGCAACACACTCCAGACAGACGACGACTTGACTGTATTGGCTGTATATTGACTGAAACATTGCCTCAATTTTTAGCAATCAAATATGCAGCCATCCAGGCAGACATTCAGCCAACCAAGTAACTTAACAACCAATGAATAAAATAAAATGAACACTTACCCATTTCATGATTTGAATTTAGTTGTCGTTTACCCAGAGAGAGGTTTTAACGTTTTTGTTTTTTTTTGCTTCTTTCATTTTCAGTTATTTGTAAAACAAATCCAGCTGTGAAAGCGTTTTACAGTAGCCATTCGGTCTCAATTGTCGATGCTGCCCTCTGAGGCTGTTAATCCTGTCAAAACTTTATCCATTCCTGGTTAACATTGTGTACATTTCATTACACATCGTTTTCATTTTGTTGTTGTTGCTTCATTTTATGAAATACAGGAAGTTTATTTTGCCTCAAGTTGTTTGGTGCTGCTTTTATTCAACTTCTTTTTTTTTCTCTAGTTGCTTTGAAAAGAAAAAGCCCATTTTTCATTCTACGTTGAAATATTTAATACGTCGATATTTCATGCCCCCTTGTTTCAAGTAAATGCATTATGCCGCCTACGGTATACATATGAAAAAACAACAAAGTAAAATAAAATCAAATAAGAATCATTAAAGTTTTGAAGCTTTTTTTAATGCGTTTATTTCTATTAAAAGAGTTCATTTTAGCCACCCTAAAATTTACTTTAACTTTTTTATTTCTTTAGAAATGCATTTCAAATACGCTCATGAAAAAATGATAGTAGAAATAGATTTAAATGGTTTTGTTGGTTTTTTTAAAGAAAATTTATGTTTTTATTTAAAAATTTTCGCTACTGATTTTTAATTGCCTTTTTCAAAATATATATATTTTTACCATAGATTTTCGCAAAACTATCTTTTTAAATATATTTTTTTTTAAATTATCTTTTTTATACAAAATTAAAAAAGAAATATATATTAACTAAAGCTCTTTTTTAATAAAAATTTTCCAAAAATTCTCTTTTTGTAGAAAAAATATTTTTTACCGAAATTTTTTCCCTAAATTCTCTTTTTTGAAATATTTTCGAAACATTATATTCTTATAGAAAATTTGGAAAAAAATTTTTTCATAGAACATTTTTCAGAATATTCTCTTTCATAGAAAATTTTTCAGAAAATTCTCTTTTTAAAGAAAGCTTCAAAAAATTGTTGTCTTTATAGAAATTTTAGTAAAAATATGTTGTTTAAGAAAATTTTCAAAAATTCTCTAAAAAGATACTTTTTGAAAAAAAAAATAATAATAATAAAGAAATTATAATTTTCAAAAAAATATCTTTTTATAGAAAATTTTGAAATTGCTCCTTTTAAAAACAGTTTTCGAAAAATTCTCTTTTATAAAAAGTTTCAATAAAGAAATGAAAAAGCTCTTTTAAAAAATTTTCTGTTTCAAACAAAAAATTGTAGAAATTTAAAAAAAAACAGATTTTTTTTCATTTACTAATATATTTTTGTGACTTTAAATCACTTCCTTTTTTACTCCCTGTTCTCACTTAATATTCTTAGTATTTGCATATGCTTTGAGTCGTAACTCCCTTCCATCATTCGCTCCATGTAACCAACCGCATTACACTAGACTACACAAAACTTGGGGGTTGAGTTGTGTTTTGCTTTCGGTTTCTATTGTTGTAATTTTATTTTAAGTATATTTTAAGCTTATGGGGAGGTGGGGAATTTTTTTCTGTTACCCCCTTAGTAAATTAAAGTGTAATCGTCAACCCTCCAATTTCATAAATTGCATTATCATCACTTACCCACCCTTCTAAAATTTATTCATAAATCGAATTTTGTACAAAAAAAGGCAAAGAATAGAAAAAATAAAAACAAACCAAAAAAAAGCTCTTTCCTCCTCAAAGTGATTGTGTGTAGGTACTAAGTACTTCTACATAAAATTTTGTTGTATTGACAGGTTGTTTTGACTTGTAAAACTTTCTGCTTTTGCGTGGTGTTGTTTTACAATATTTCTATATAATTGAATGTATTCATATGTATGTGTCTGCAGAATATCTGCGTGTGTGAAAGCTATGTCTGTGTATTATAAAATACATACAACCATAAAATCCATACTATGTTGGTTTATAAACTGTACTTTAAAACAATGAGTTTTATTTCAATTAAAATTAATTAAAAGTTTTTCATGTTTTTCTATACTTGTACACATAGACCACTATTTAAATAGAGAGCAAAAAAATGAATTGTAAATATAAAATAATAATAAACCGCTTTAATTAAAATTCCAAAATATGAGAGATGGATTTACATGGGTTTTATATGCTTTTGTTGTTGCTGCTGTGTTCATGCTCATATATTTATAGATCAACTAGACACAAATAGTTATGAATATTCATCAAAACAACAAATTACGACAACAAGATAAATTTATAATTAAACTAAATATCTGTCTATATTTAATCGTGTACAATTACAATATAAAGTTATTAAAAAAAAAAACTATAATTTATTGCAACTTGACACATGATAAATAGTTGGAAACAAACAACGTTGTAATTTTTTGTGGATTTAACATGCTTAATTATATGTAGTAGTTCAAATTGATTTTTTGTCAAAAACATATATCTATTTCTTAACATTTCTAATGTAATGTAATATATGTATAAATATTTTTAAAACTGCAGTCCAAAAAATTATACCACAAAATTGGACATTTTTATTAGAGATTATTTAATGAGATTTTTATGAATGAAGTAATATTAGCATAAACATTTTTTAAAAAAATTCTCTTATTAAATATTTTTTTTTTTGTAAAGAAATGACGATAAATTCTCTTTTTTTAAGAAGTTTTTAAAAAAAAAATTTCCTATAAAAAACTATTTATAGGAAGTTTATAGAAAGTTTTCGAGAAAATTCTATTTCTGTAATGAATTTTAAATTTATAGCAAATTGTCGAGAAAATTATACTTTTTTAGAAAGTTTTTGGGAAAATTATATTTTATAGAAACTTTGGAGATTTTTTATAGAAATTTTTAAGAAAATTATTAAGAAAATTATTTTTATAGAAACACAGAAAGTTCTCTTTTTATAGAAAATTTTCAATTAAATTTAAAAAAAATCTTTTCATAGATAATTAAAAAAATATTTTTTATATAAAAAATTTTTTTCATAGAAAATGTTTGAAAAAAAATTTTATAGCAAATTTTTGAAAAAATACTATTTTCAAAGAAAACTTTTGAAAATAGACTATTTTCATAGAAAACTTTTGAAAAGATTCTCTTTTAAAGAAATTTTTTGTTTTTTCTCTTTTATAGGAAAATTTTTTTAAACAATTCTTTTATAGAATTTTTTTTGCGAAAATTTTCGAAAAATTCTCTTCCCTAAATTTATAGACAATTTCCAATAAAATTCACATTTTATAAGAAATTCTCAAAAAAAATGTAGAAAATTCATTGCAAATTGTACAACTAATTTAATTTTTTTTATTTCTTTTCAGGTAAGTTCTTTAGATGGTAAGATTAAAAAAAAACAATTTTACAAATATTGCGGATAAAATTTTAAAGTTTCATAAAATTAGGTTTTGGTTTTCATACTTTATAATTTAAACCATTTAATATTTCATATCACAAAAAATCACCTACACTTTTACTTTACATATAAACGTTTCATTTAATAAAATACATGTACATTTAATATTTGTTATGCAAACTCGTAATTAGTAACAAAATAAGTTAAAAAAATATAAAAAAAAA
This sequence comes from Lucilia cuprina, assembly GCF_022045245.1. Lineage (NCBI taxonomy): Eukaryota > Metazoa > Arthropoda > Insecta > Diptera > Calliphoridae > Lucilia > Lucilia cuprina. The sequence goes on along the minus strand of NC_060951.1, from coordinate 49,039,836 downwards.
CAAAAAACTTTGTTTGCAATTTCCATTGGAGTGATAATTTTACAGCAATTTTATAATGATTCATTTAATGGCGGTAGTTTGAAATGGAATTCAACCACTCATTCATCCATACATTCATTCATCCTACTCCTCGTGATAATCAACTTTAATTTTATAATTTTACAATAAATTCGTGTACGTGTTTTTCATTTTATTTTGTTTTCTTTTCTCGTAACAAAAAGAAAACATACTGCAACAATTAAATGAAAATTAAAAGAAAAAAATAATTATCACGTAATCAATCTCTCTCTGAATTTCTGTAGTACAAGGTAAAAAAAAGCACAAAAATAAAGAAACAAATACACAATAAAGAAATTAAAAGTAAAATTACGGTTAAAATTCATAAACAAAAGTTTATGTTTAACGAGGACAGGATGAAAAGTTTTTTGAGATATTTTTAAAATCAAAAAATAAACAAAATATTAAAACTTTTCTATAGTTTTTCTATATATTGAATTAAACATTTTATTTCTTTAACATTGCTTTCAGTTGATTGTTTATAATTGTATGTAAATTAATATTAATAATATTAATTTAAGTAAATTTTCGTTAGATTTCTTATAAAGTTATGAACAAATTTCAAAATAAAACAAAACGAAAAAAATTTTCTGTTTTACATGTAAAATTTCTCACAATTGTTTAACAAAAACAAAATGATGATGATGACGATTATATTAATGACGTCATACTTGAAAATTACATTTCACCTTTGGGTAAATAAAAATATTAAATACAGTTTGTAACGGATACTTCTGTTTTGCTGAGTTATTACAACATATATTTAATATATTTTTAAAAGAACTAAAGTTAAAAAAGAAAATACTTAAACTTACTATAACATGACATATCGTTTTATGCTTATTGTTGTTTGTGTTCTTGAAATGTAATGATGACACCTTATACTTAGGAAAAAAACGTCATACAACAGATTGATAGTTTTCGACAGTTGAATGTTCAGAATTGTGGACAATAAACCTGCCTAAAACTGCTAGGATAAAAGTTAAAAAAAATTATTTATTATCTGTTTTTGGGGAGACCACCTTCTAACTGCTCTACTAGGTCAAGTATGAGTTGCTTTGTTCCGTTTAGGTTTTGCCATTCAGTAAACTTCGGATGATGTTGCGAAAAATTAAGAACAAGTTATACTATTCAAAGGGATTGATCTCACATGTGGGATATAAGATACAACGTCCTGAAATTTTTATAGGTTTAAAATGTCTTTTTAAAATTTCAGTACACGATGTCTCGAATTCCTGGTGCGATTTGGTGCCGAATCCTGTAGAAAAGTAATATTTGATCTTAGAGTTGAAAATTTGGCCTTGAACCAGCAGCCTAGAAATTAATTCTTTACACATTTTAAATCTTACAATTTTGTATAGACCTCCCTCTTTATGACATCTGATTTGTCTCTCGTCCTCATTTGGTGTTTTAATAACAGAACTTAGACTTAAAATTCATGTCACTTGGTGTAAAGCTTAGTGCTGGCATGTTTTACGTAGAATTCAGTAACTCGGCTTATTAATAAGTTGGGACCAATTTCAAAGTTAGGCCTCGATTCCATATTGTCAAATTCAAATGAGGTTTGTTTGGATTTTTATTCGATTTTTAAAAGCTTAAAATCCATCTGAAAGAAAAAGAAGAATGGAAAGTGCATCGATTTCTTATACACATGCCGCCATAATTATACTTAATGAAACCAAAGCAAGAGCACGAATCCACATTGTCCAATTCAAGTTTGATCCACCTGAGTAAAAAGTAAGTTAATGGAGAAAGGGTAGGGTTCATGCTCTAGAGCACTTTGCTACATACTATTCTGAGATGTCTCAGTGGAACCGTAATAAGACACATTTACGATTAAATATTATATTAAATATCGGAAATAATTTGGCTCTTCGTCACACATGATGGATGCTATGCCATGATAAGTGAGTTGATTTGATGTTGCGTATTCAAGATTTTGTTGGTGTCAATTTCTGAAACTAGTTTTAAAATTTCGCTAAATTTACCAAATATTATATTTATAACTTAAAATAGTTGAAGTATTAAGAACGTTATTTTAGGTTTTAACTTTATTTATTGAAATCGCGTTAAAAAATGCTTTATTAATAAAAATTTAAAATGAGTGATGAAAAAAAAATCATATACATATTTTTGCGGAATTTCTGATTTCGCAAGGTAGAGATAAAATCAGTAATTAAAGTATGCTATATCGCTGAAACCGACTAACTAACGTTACTAAACTGCATTGTCGTTTAAGAACATGGTTAATAAAATATCATGTGTAATGGAAACTACATACTTGTATTATAACCACAACAATGAATGCGAATTTGATTTTTTTATTTCGTTCTTTGTTAAAGGTGATTTTGTCAATTCAATATGTTATAAAAACACTTGAAACTCACCACTATTGCTGCTATTTGTAACTGCAACAACAACAACAACAACAACAACAATACACAACACCGCAATACAGTGAAAAAAACCAAACTCACCCACCACACTACCCTTTAACATTAAGCTCAACATTAAAACAATAATAGCGACAACAACCTCGTTATAAAATATCAATTTTCCAAAACAACCCTCATTGAGTAATGTTTGTTTGTGTTTATATGTATATACGGGGACATTTTATACACCCACTTATAGGCACAACTTTTGCAAATAATTACAAATTGTTAGATGTTGGTAAAAGTAATTTCCTACTATTTCATATGTTTAAAAGTTAATTCATAAAATACGTTATTTTCTAGAAAATTTCTATTCATACTTTTTCATCTAACCAATATTGTCGGTATCTATTGTGTTACCTATACGTTCAGGAAAAAAAGAAACACTCATTCATGCAACTTCCTAATTTACTATGTATACAAGTGATTTACCTCCTTATGTATATAAATTTCAAAGCTTTTAAGGTTTCCTTTTGTTTTTGTTGGTTTTATTCGTCCTTTTATTCCTAACGATCCTTATTCGTTGTAAAAGTTTCTCTGCCCCATGTGCTTGTTTGTGAGTTTGTCTACATAGGCTACGTGCCTCCATACAGGTGGCACAAAAAGTTAAGGTTTTTTTATTTATATTTTTTTCATGCTTAAAATTTTATTTTTATACCCTACATAACTATATTGGAGAGAGGGTATTATGCGTTTGTGTTGACGTTTGTAACGGCCAACAATATAAGTTTCTAACTCCCAACAATATTGGCCTCTGATTTGGACCTCAGAATTATTTCATAACATAAAGTTTTTGAGATATCGGGTCCATAAAATCGAAAATCTCTTAGAAAAGTGTAGGTTTCTTTTTGACTTTATACACTTGTCAAATTGACGTCTTTTTAATTTTAATACTTTTTCCGTTATTTATTTAGAATTTCGAGTATTCAAATTGCTTCTCTGACGATTTATAGACTTGTCGACTACAATTTTAACACTTTGTTCAACAAAATTGTTTTGATCAATAGTCGACTCGCCGATAGAAGTTTTTCTGAGCTTCAAAAATGTTAAACGTTTCAAAATTTACTAATACTTTGAATTAATATAGAGAATCATAAAGTCAAACATAATCGACATTATTTTCTTATATGTTATTTTTGCTACATTGATTATCATAATTTTCTTTTTTTTCCTTTTTTTTTTTGCTTTGCTAAAAAGGATGACTTTTTTATCTGTTGATGACGTACTTTCTGTATCGTCATCATCATAGTCTTTGAAGACAAATGAAATTGTTAAGCGTAAATTGTTTCATTTATGTTGGTTATTTTTACTATTTATATATGTTTCGCGTTTTCTTATTCATCGGCAAAACCCTAGCATTCCAGAGAATGACAAACATTCATTACAACCAGTCTATCTATAACCATATATACTTAACATGATAGCAGCAGTTGAATTACTCTTGTGACATCGTCATCGTAATTATAATCATTGTAGTCCTAAGTCTATGAACTCTACGTTCAATGAATACTTTGTGTAACTGGCGGGACTGACTGGCTGACTGCTGCTTCGTCATCATTTAGCGCAATTGAGTTTTAAAAAGTTTTCTATAAATGAAGTATTTTTTTGTTATTATTACATTTTACTTAATTGAGAGACGAACAAAAAATAATTATGTTTAAAAAAGCTTTAATTATATTTATGGGAATGATAAACATAAATTTAATTTTTTAATAAAATATTTATAATTTAATTTGTTATTTAGAAATATTTTTTAAATTTTAATCTTTGTTACTTTCATAATAAGAGATAATTTAAGTTTAAAGAACTTTATCTAGTTTGTTTTTAGTTTTGATTTAGTTATTTTATTTATTGGGTTTACGATAAGAATATTGCATTATTAATAACTTGAAAGAATGCTTAAATTAAGTGGCTAAATATACAATTGTTTTTTCTCAGTTTCAATTCAATTGTAAAGAAGAATTGTAAAGAATCAAGAGTTCAAGTATTTATTCGCATTCTGTTGTTTTATTATAGACAATAGTGGTTAAATCAGAACAAAGTCCTATGGTTATGTAGTAGCAACTAGTGTTCTAAAAACGAAATGATTCTATACGGGTTATTGAATTTTGTTTATTTCCCAGGTACTTTTACGTATATTATAAACACTAAATAAAATGTCGACAAACTTGGCAATAGAATAGTCAATATATTGGTCCAAAGACAAGTCAATCGAGTAATGTATAAATTAAAAACTTTGATTGCAGAAAAAAACTTTGTTTTACAATTTTTAAGTAACCAAGCAAAAACTCGGTATTGGGTTGTACTTCCATAAGAACTTACTTTTCAATGACTACTACTTACCGTCTGTATTACTTTTTCTTTTAATCTGATACTTTATATTCGGATTTATCATCTTATTTGCACATTTTATTTAATTGCGTATTAAATTTGTATCTGAAAACAATTATTTGATGCGCAGTGAGTAGAAAATTTAACTAACAAACCGAAGTCCCTGCTTTGTATTCTCACTGGATCCTTTTTATTATAAAAAGCAAAACAACTTATTCAACAACTTTTTTGTAAGCGAAATGTTCTTCTGTAACTCCCTATTTGTAAGCGAGCGTATAAGTACTTGCCTCCAATGAGTTCTATGTTTATAAAGAAGTAGTGAAAAAAATTTAGTGCCATTTTAACTCATTACTCTTCAATGTAAGTTTTTCCTGGGAAGTTATCGAAATTAAATTTATAATTTAAAATTATATAAAAATTTTAACGATATCCTTACATACATATATTGTGATTCAATTATACCAAGATTAATAATTTGTCTAAAAATCAATTTTGGTATATCAAATCTCCAGAAAACGATCAGAAAAACGATTTAGAATGTTTGTTAAACCGATTAATCTGACGCCGAAGAGTTTTCTAAATTAAAATAAGGAATGACTGGCCAGTTTCCCCGAAGTAGTTTCTTAGGGATGTAATATTTGGAATAACAATAAAACAAGAGATGTTATGCGTTTCACAGAGTGTCCATGTACATTATGACACATCAAAAAGTTATGGACGTAATGACAACTCTTAAAAACAGAAATGTGTTGAATATTTTGTTTACAATTTAGGAAAGAGAAATTCTTTTCACAAAAAGAATTGCTCCAAAATTTGGTGTATGTCTCATTTTGGATTTCTTTAAAAAAGTGTCCTGGATAGACGACCATCTTCCAGGAGCAGAGATTTTAAATCCTATAAGTATTTCAAATACCGACTTCACTAAATTCTCTTTTGATTAATGAAACCTTTAAAATCATTTTGCTCATAGACATTGTGACACTTTGGAAAAAAAATAGTTAAAATAACTGAAAATTTATCATTTTCTAAATAAAAAAATCTGTAGTTCGAAATGTCGATTTTTATTCTAAAAATTATATTTAGTGATCGATAATTATTTCGAAATGACTAATATAATTTAATTAACTGCAGAATAATAGCTATGTTAAAAAATTCTATTATTTACCAAATATTTATTTAAAGTTCAAATGAATCAGAGTTTTATAAAAGGTCATGCAATTACAATTACTATAAATAAATTCAAGCAATTACACATAAAATCAAAAATAAAGTGTGGGAAAATCTCTTAACATAAAATGGAATTCTACAACTGCAAGCAGATGTCAAGAACAGGTGGTGGTAAATCACAAAATAACGTAATACACTCGTAATATTAAAAAAGTATTTCATTGATAAGAATATTTAATAAACACAAAAAAGGGAGTGCTACTTGTATTTTTTCCAAAAAAAAGTTTATCAATAAAGAAAAACCATTATATTTTAAATAAATTATATTATGACAACAAATTAAAAAAAGTTTGCTCCAAACTAATTTGCACTAATTGCTAGCAAAAGAAGAAAGAAAAAAAACTAATGCTTTAGAAAGACTCCTCCTCTCAAAAAAATAAATAAATAACATTTTCAAACGTGTCGTTTTTAATTTTGCTGTGCTTTTTTATATTATAACGTGTTGGGTCCTATTCTAATAATTTTACAAAAAAATAAATAAATTTGATTGATATCGCGTCGTCTCAACTTTAACGAGCGGCGTAGCTCCACGTTTTCTGTTGCTGTTGCCTTTTTTCATTTATTTTTTGCCTTTTACAATTTAAACATTTAACAAGACATTCATTAAATTGTTATTTCGTTTCGTTATTTTATTTTTTTATCTTTTTAAATAAACAAATATATATTCTTTAGCAAATAAATAAACATATACTACTACAACTACTCTTCTACTACGTTATTTACTTAATTTCTTGTTATTGTTGTTGCATTTTTTTGTCTGATTTTTATATATATTTATAAAATTTTCTATATAGTACAAATAACAAAAAAAATCTACTTACATAAGCCCAGTGAAGTGTTTGCCTTTATGTCAAAGTATTCATTTAATAATAATTGTATTTGAATTCTTGTATATTTTAATATTAAGACAAGTGCTAGTAGTGAAATGTTTGATCGGTTATTGTGGTTTTAATTTGATGTAATTTGTAAGCTGAATTAATTTTTTCGATTAAAGTTTTTAATGTATCATTTTGTTTTCTTTCGTACCTTAAAAACTCCTTTTGAAACCCATTTTTGGTTTCAAAAGGAGGCACTAGGTTTGGTATAGAATGAATGGATATAGAACTGCCTTAAAATTACATAAAAAATCATTAGGCAAGCTCTAATGCAGGATTTCTTTCCTTTAGTTTGAAAGAAGGATGTATGTTTAATCCGAAGACATACACCTGGGTCTTTATCTATGAAAGTAGTGCGCGTTTTAAACAGTATAAGTGGCGGGCAATGAAATCACGAACTTTACAGACCAGAACACTAACCTACTTGTGGCGCACAAAGTTTACTTTCATTTTAAATTAGGATCGGACTATATTACACAGCACGAGAATACTAAAACGGAAGCAAATTTGCATATTTTCTTTGATGAGCTTATCTTTTGATTTACACTCACGTTGCTTATTATCTGCATCATCTGTTTTCTGATTCGATACGATCGTGATAAGAACTTGATAAATAAATTCTCAAATTTTTTTATCAAATATTCTTGATCTTGGTATTTCTCTTGGTCTTCCCCTTTTTCCCAATACCTTTATAGTCTCAGAGACGAATGTTCCCTAATTAAATTGCGAGACGTCTTAAGAAAGAACGTGGATCGTATTAAATCTATCAAGATTTTCTATTGTAATAAGGTCGAAATATCTTCTAAATTAAAACTATTACTTTAGCAAAAGAGTTTTAAACAATATTTATTTTACCACTAATTTTTTGAATCGATTAAGCTATGTCCGTCTGGCTGGCTGGCTATCCATGTAAACCTTGTGACCAAGTTCGCAATTTTCAAGTTAATTGAATGAAATTTGACAAACGTGCTTTTTGGGACTAGAACGAAAATGATTAAAATAGATCTATTATTTCAACTAGATCCCATATAACTGAACCTCCCGAAAATGGCCTTTGAGTTCATAATTATGATAAATCTAGCTGTATCTCGATAAAAACGGTACAAATAACTTTTATACAAGTTTTGATGACCTTGCAAAATTTTGTAAAGATCGGCATCCATTTTACCCTAGCTCCCTTACAAAGTCCCCATCAGAAAATTGCCTAAATGTCCAAAATTTACATATTAACACTAATATCGCGATTAAATTAAGTACAAACATATATTATGTAAATATAAAACTATTTACATAATAATTTAGGGATCTGTCTATATCTGCCCATAGCCCGAATATAATCACTTTTTCAGAAAATTAGTTTTTGGTCCAAAAATTACTTAAATGTATCGGGAACAAAGTTCTATTGGAGATAAAGACTTTATTATGAAAAATAAATCACTTTTAATACTCATAACAGGTGTAGGGTACCATCCTTGAAGATATGGATTATAAAAAATAATTTACTTAAAATAAATTTCAATAAAAAGTCCTGTTCTATAATTGGGAGGTGCATAAGGATCTAATTGAAAAGAATTATGTTAAGTGAAGAAAAAATACTTTTATAACTCTGCCAGCAGAAAGGTGTGTTAAAAAGTCAGCTATTTTTCTTTTAACAATTCTATACTTTTACTTATTTGTTTATATTTTTTTCTCATATTTATGTATGTATTTATTTTGTTATCAATAATATCAATTCTATGAATTTCAAACAAACGGATATATTCGAATATATTTATTCATATACATACCTATATCTATCTATCCATCCATCAAACACCCATATAGTAATTTTCCTGATAAGACCAATAATTCAACAATAACAAAATAAAGAAAGTAAAAGACAGTCGTCGTAGATTATTTAGAATTTTTTCTATTTAAAAATAGATTTCGTCATTAGACAATAAAAAAGAATTTTTGGCAAAAATTGTTCATGTGAAAATAAAAAAAATAGTCTCTAAATCAATAATGGCCATGATTAAGGAACAAACAAATGTAGGTGAATAAGTATTGAACTTTAAAGAAACGACAAACGATGACGCTTTAGTCATTAGGCCAATGAGCTAGCTGTCTGCAATAGCTGTGATGCCAATTACCGTGTACATATTTGAGAACAAAAAAAAAACGCTAAATTAACATCACTATTGAATAAAATCAATAATAAACATGATGATGATCATGTTGACCATGTGCAAATTATATTTTCAATTTAATGTGTTTTATTGCCTAATGAAAGAAATTAAATTTCGATCGTAGTATTTCGATCAATCACTGGGGGGTCAAAGGCCTAAATAAGTAATTATGAATTTTAATTAAAAATAACATTTTTTATTTCGAAAATAAAATAATGTAATTGTTTTTTAGATAAAAAAAATACATTCAATTTGCAAAAATTTATTAAAAAATACTTATGTTCATGTGACAAATAAAACGCAAATAATTTGAAATGAAGAAAATAAAACAAAAAACCATTTAAAATCAATTGCACATCCATCAATACACTTTCCGTACATTGACTGTAGTAGTCTGTCGCATACAAAGTCACATAAAAATAAACATGATAAAAAGTACCAAAAAGCACATACGAACTCGAAAACAAAGTGACACCGACAAATTAGATTTTAAGCAAAAAATAAAAAAAGTCAATGAAACGAATGAAAAATTACTTAATATGACATTTAGAACTAATATTTGCGGTTAAGAAACTAAACTAGAAACTTAAATGTTAGAGAAACTCAACAGGAGATGAATGATGATGATCTAGTAAAAGTTTTTTTCTTCAAATAAATAAACATTTTTTACGATATTTATTTTGTTGTATTTGTTTACGATCTATATAATAATATTTATGCGTGTGATTTTTTTGTTTATAAATTTTGGCCTTCGAATTTGCTTATAATTTTTTTCTTATTTTACTTTTGGTATTAAATTTGCTACTGCAAGAAATTTTCCTCTCATTTAACAGGTAGCAACATGTGAAAATTGTTAGATTTGATTAATTTTTCAGGTTAAATTTTCGTTGGAAAATGTAAGAATTTTTTATAAACGTGAAAGGTTTTTTTTATAAAAGAATAATTTTTAATTTTTTTAATATTTTTATTTTAAATATTTATATAAAACTAAAAATTAAAAAAAAAAAAAAAATAATATGTAACATTTTTAACATTCTCTATAAAAATATGTTCAATTTTCTATAAAATGACAAATTGTATAACAATTTTTATAAAAGTATATTTTCAAGTATTTTTTAGAAAAATGCATTTATTTTAAATTGCTTTTAAGTTTAATTCCTTAAAATATTCTGAAAAAAAATATTTTTTCCAAAATTTCTTTAAAACAATAAATTAAAATATATTAGATAAATTTCTACCAAAAGAGAATTTACGACAAATATGGGGAGATAAGAAAAAAATGTGCGTGGTACATTCTATATAAATCGGGAAAGCTATTGTAGCTAGAATATTAAATTTGACATTTGTGTAAACAATTGTCTAATAAATTGGCTAATTTATAATTGCCATGAACATGAAAATGATTACAGTAACAACAATATTATATAAGTAGAATTAAAATAACAACTATATGTTTTTGATAATAATATATTGTTACAGAGAACATATTTTAGTTATAGTGACCATGTCGAACTAAGCTCTTTTCAGTGGGGTTTCCCCTTTATTTTTTTAAAGAATTTTTTTTAAAGAAAATAAAAATTATCTGTAAAAAGAAATTTCTATAAAGTAGGAAACTTTTAAAAAATTTCTATATAAAGAATATTTGGAAAGATTCCCTTTAAAAAAAATTTCTAAAAAATATTTTAGACATGTTAAAAGTTAAAATTAAAAAAAAAAAAAAAAAATGTGATTTTCTTATCAACAGGAAATTATAAATTAATCAAAATAATTGATTGAAATTATTTGATAACAATATTGTAAAATAAAAACAATTAACATGTTAAAGATTTCCTAAACGTGTTTATTGTTTTATAATATGAACAATAGATAACTTAATTAATAGGTTTTATTTAAACAAAAACAAACTAAAACAAATTACTAGAGCAATTGATTGAATTATTAAATAACAAAAAAAAAAACTGCATTTGATCTTTGATTGAATTACAAACATGACACTGAATGCAATCATTTAAGCATAAACAAGTTAATAATAGTTTTAATAAATAAATAAAAACTAAATGTAAATTCAATCAATTGTAAAATCGCAAAAAAATCAATTAAAAAAGCAACAAAGATCTTAGTTTACAAAAATCTTAAAAGTTGTAAGAAAATAATCTTTTAAACGAAAAACAACTAAAGAAAAATAATTTAATTCATTTTGCCTTGACCTTGTTGTTATCACACGCACAACAACAAGAAAAAAACTCTAAAATGTTACACAGATACACAACAAAATCTATATATTGACTCTAAAAATATTCAAGAGGTTTTATAGAAAACAATAACAATTCCATAAATACACAGCAATAAAGTGTGCCTGTTCTATATGGTACTCGACCATCAACACCCTACTGAATACGGTATTATGTCATCTCTTTAACAACAACTTTAATAACAATAAAAGTTGACGACAAAACCAACAACAACAATTTTATTATCATATTGGTGGTTGTTTGTAGTCCTTACAACAACACCAAATTATTAACAAATACAAACTTTTATATTATATACTTACGAATACATAAACAAAATGATGACATAGTTATAATCCACACACACACACTTTTACTCACCCACAAATCCATATTTTTTAACCCAAAATGGGGACAGAGTTCTTTTATGTTTTCAATTTGTCAAATTCGCGAACAATCTTTATTAAATTATGTCGTTGTTGTCCTTTGGTATCCTGGCAATAAAGAAAAAATATGTATTAAATTTTTTTCTAAGAACATTTAATTATTAAAGCAGCAATCACGGTACATCCCATTATTAACATACTTTTTTTAAAATTAAAAATTTATCGAAAATTTTCTATAAAATGACAAATTTATGGAAAATTTTCTATAAAAACAATAACATCTACAAAAAAGAAAATTTATCGAAATTTTTCTACAAGAAACAAAATATATCGACAATTTTTTATAAAAGAAGAAAATTTTCTATAAAAATTAAATTTATTTCTATAAATAGAAAATTTATAGAATATTTTCTATTAAATTGTTTGATAACAATTTCTATAGAAAAAAATTATGAAACAATTTGTATTAAAAGAAAATTTATCGAAAATTTTCTATAAAAAGAAAATTTATCGAAAATTTTCTATAAAAAGAAAATTTATCAAACAATTTCTATTAAAAGAAGTTTCATTTTAAGTATTTTATTAAGAGAAGTTTTATTAACAAGAAAATCTATCGAGAATTTTCTTTAAAAAGTAAATTTATCGAAAATTTTTTATAGTCGATCTATAATATAAAATTATTGGATAATTTTCTATAAAAAGAAAACTAATAGAAAATCTTCTATAAAATGAAAATATATCGAATATTTTCTACAAAAACAAAATAGATCGATCGAAAACTTTATATAAAAATAAAATTATCAATTTAATTTCCTATAAAATTAGAATTTATAGAAAATTTTTTATAAAAAAAAATCCAATTGTTGGAAAATAAAAAGAATATTTATAGAACATTTTCTATAAAAAAGAACATTTATTAAAAATGTTATATAAATTAAAAAAAATATCAAAAATTTTCTATAAATGAAATTTTATTGAAAATTTTCTATAAATCAAATTAATCAAAAATATTTAAATTTCTTAAAAAAGAGAAATAATTAAAAAAAGTATCAAACTTTTTCTATAAAATAAAAATTTATTGAAAATTTTCTATAAGAGGAAAAAGTATTTAAACATTTTCTATAAAAACTGTATCAAACATAACTAAAATTTATAGAAAAAATTCTATAAAATTAAAATTTAATAAAAATTTTCTATAGAGAAAAAATATATCGAAAATTTTCTATTAAAATATTTATCAATAATATTACATAAAGAAAAATTTCTATACAAAGAAAATTTATGTAAAAATATAATTATAAACATATTTTCTATACAAAAGGATAAAATTTATCGAAATTTTTCTATAAAAAGCTAGTTTTCTATAACAAGAAAATCTCCAATTAAAATAAAAAAATTTTCTATTAAAAGAAAAATTTAGAATTTTTTTTTTTATATAAATTAACTATTGCTAATTAATTTTCTAATAATATGAAAATTTAGACATATTTTCAATATTTACAGAATATTTTCCACAAAACTTTCTTTAAATAGAGAATATCGAAACATTCCAAATGTATTAGTTTTGTATTCCGAACTTCTAATATTCTATTAATAACAATTAAAGAATTATTTAAAATAATTTAATTTTTTCGAAGTTATCGATTTAAAATTTAGTTGGTCATTTATTAATTCACAGATGTGACGTTATAACAAATATGTCTATCAGCTGTTCTTTGGCACATTCCCTACATCTAATTATATAACACAAGAATTAGACCTATAACACTAAACATAATTTAAACATTTTCCTTCTAAAAATAAAACTATTAAAATGTTTTAAATATTTATTTTATACCAAAAATATCCGCTTTATAATAAAGAACAGAAGAACTTTAAAAAAATACTCATATGCAACGCAAGCTATGTTACATACACATATATCATTAAAATAACATTTTCATTTCCTATTTGTTCATGACAAACACACACGCGTTTTAATTGTTCAATAACAATAATAAACATTTAACGTCAATATATATTTTTGTATATCGTCAATCTTTGTGTAAATGTTTCTCACCATCTATCCTAAACACCCATCCATCCATTCGTCCATCTATCCATCCGTCTGTCTATCTATCCATGTATTTTTTCTTCTTCTATTGACTAGATATTATAGTCATTTAGTTATAGCGACTGAAGAATACACAGATATTCATTCATACATCTAATATATAAAATCAAATTGTTAGAATAATGAAGAAAAATAATAATAAGAAGAGATAATAATTTCTAAAAATTTGTTTTGATGACGTTATAAACAAAATGACTTACATATGTGTATGTATGTAAATATATGTATACAGAAATAAAATTGTAAATATGTACATATGTATGTATAAAATAAAACCCAAGTAAAATTATATTTAAGTAAAATCTAGAATATATTTATAAGGAATATTATTGTAAGTATTAGAACAATAACAACAAATCTATTTATTCATACATAGAAACACAGATACAAAAATACGCTCATTGAATTTGAAGGCGCTTAATTTTCAAAAGACTTTCCTTTTTTCCACAACTGTGTGAGACAACATATCACATGTATAAAATAAACGTACAAAATAACATGGTCATAGATATAGACAGACATACAAGACACAACCCACTTTATATTTGTTCAAATTATATTCATTCATATAAACACTTTAGAAACAAACAAAAAATGAAAACACTCTACAACATTTACTCACACCAAACTCACCAAACATCTAACACCTATCACAACACTCATACATAGTTAGTGGGAACACCATCCATCCGTCAATTTATCCTTCAAATGAAGATATAAGAATGAAAACAGAACAACAAACATGTTGTTACGTCTTTGTAGCAGATACTTAAAAGAATGAATGAAATTTTGTAAAAAAATATAATTCAATTATTTTTTTTAGTTCTGGGGAAACATGCTTTTAAAAGTGATGACGTCAGGTTAATATATTTTTTAGTAGAAAGACAGAGTAGGAAGTGTGTTTTTATTTAATTTCCTTTAATATTGAGAACCTTTAAGGGAATTCTTATTATATAAGAATTAATAGGATTTAAATTTTGAAACTTTCTATAATTTTTTTAAATTGTTTTTTTATAAGATAGTAAAATGGATTCAAAAGAAGAATAATTAGGATGGTTAGATAAGAGGGATCGAGGACGTAACCACGTTGAGTTTTTTCAATGACCACCACCCCTAAATGACTTGCAAAGAACACTCAACGGAGTTAACTAGGATGCATATCCCCATCGTTTTCATCTACTGATAATCTAACTGGACTAAAATGCATTCTAATCTCGTTCACTCATTGATACTGTACTGAGTTTTAAAGTTTAGTTTAACCATCATATTTTTAATGTGGGTTTCAACCATAATCAACACGTCATCCCGAAGTTTCTTTTCCAGTCACCG
Source organism: Lucilia cuprina (assembly GCF_022045245.1). Taxonomy (NCBI): domain Eukaryota; kingdom Metazoa; phylum Arthropoda; class Insecta; order Diptera; family Calliphoridae; genus Lucilia; species Lucilia cuprina. The sequence goes on along the minus strand of NC_060951.1, from coordinate 49,024,684 downwards.
TGACATTTTGTGTTAAGCCTGCAGTAAGAAACTCTGATCAGTGAGTTGGGAATTTTTCAGCATTAAAGTTTCTCCAAACCTTAGGTACTTGTAACACCACTTTACACCGGGATTGTAAAAGGGAAGTACACCAAGGTAATATGTCAGTTCGAAAAAGATGTTATAATAACCGCATAATTTCACAAACATAATATACCCCATGGAGATGGATGAAACTTGAACTTATTTGTTCAAACACACTCTGCCCAGTTCGTGTTTCTGGACCTAAATCTGGTGTATATCCAGTAAAAAATCTCATTACCATCTATAGGGTTAAAATTCTAAAATTTACTTACACAATAGTATTTTAAGTCATTAGTTTAACGCGGTGATTGGAGGCAAATACTTACCACAATCGCTTAAAAGTAATTAGAGAAATCAGTGAATGTAAATCATCAAGGAGTAGTTGAGTAATAAATTATAAAATGTTTATATAACACATATTATTAATAAGACGTTACTAGATTACTTAGATGTAATCAGGACGATATGTAGCAGTCATTGAAAAGTATGTTAATAGGTTAGTGATTATAATTACAATTGCAAGTCCAAGTTTTTTCGGGGTAGTTATCATTAGAATCTAAACGTTAAAATTATCAATTCAGCGTTTATCACTTAAGGAAAAATGTATTTTGCTTGGGTGTTCATATTGAACTATTGACGAATGGAAGGTCCCTGGAAAAAAAGTAATCGTTTTCATAAATTTATAAACTTTAGACTCGCGTTAATAAACTCACATTACAAAGAGAACATCAATCTTAAGATTTTAATTGACTTCTATTCAGAAAAACAACCAACACAATATTGAACTGTATTGTAGTATGTTGGACTCAAACTAGCAACAATAGAAATAGCAACCACAATAACATAACAACTAACAATAATCTAACGGACATATCAAGGAAACCTATAATGAAAATAGAAATCTCTTTTCTTCTATTATGTAGCATTTCATTTTTTTTCCATTTGCAAGATACATTTTATGTCTTATGAACACAACAGATGGATAGTGTGAAAGTACATCTACATGATGGTAAAGAAGAAAAAAAGAAACAATTTAACATTAGATTACTTTTGCTTTAAGAATGATTATTTCTCGATTTGTAAAGAGAGAAAGTTACACCAGATAATTGTTGTATGGAATTTATTTATATTTTATTTTCAAACATACAAACCAACCAACCGTCCGTCCGTCCATATTTCCTTATGTTCATTACTGATTGACATAAAGTTTATCAAAAAGAGAGTAAACGAAGAGGAAATATTTAGATCAAATGTTTATTGGAAAAAAATTGAATTTAAATAACATGATATTATAAATACAATGTTGTAGAAAAAGATATAAGTTAAAATGTTAAAGTTGTTGTTATTAAATGTCTGATAGATAATAGATTGGCAATAAAATAAAATGTGGTAATTTTATTAGTAAAATAAATAAGTGATCTTTACAAATATTATAAAAGGAAGTGATCTTTACCTGTTATTTTTTTAATTTACATGCTTGTGTTTAGAACTTTTTTTTTACTGAGTTTTGTGTAATTATGATCGTAATTAAAAGAAAACCTTCAGCACAATTAATCAGTTATTTTCTGTGGTGTTTATTTATTTATATACTTGCCCATATTTACACATTATTTAATGATCGTTTAGCGATATGTTTGTAATCAAGCGGTTCTGTTTTCAATTGCAATTTTAAAATGTAATTATTCATATTGTTAATAACGACTTAAGTCTCTACACTTCGGGACGAAAACTTAAATTCATAAACATATTAATGATTTATTTTAGGTTTATTAGCACATTTTCCACACCTACAATAAACTGTCAATAACTTTATTAAACATTTTTGAATATAATAGTTAAATTACTTTTACTGTACATATTTCATTTCAATGAAGGAGCTAGTGATTGCCTTAAATTTAGTAAAAATAATTATGAAAACACTAATTATATGTAATGTATTTATAGTAAAGCATGATAAAAGCACTCGACTTTTTCCATTGAAAATAATATTATACTAAGTAAATTATTACTAATGAATTTATTAAAATATAAAGTTATAAAATGCTAAGTAAATAAAATGTCACTCTATAAAATTATTTTACATTTGTGACATATATTTTGATAAAAAATATAACAAAATAACAGCAATATAAAATGACAAAATTATATGCATGTATGTATATGTAATTGTTTTGTTTGGTTATATTTTTTGTTCATTTATTAAATAAAATTCAATAAAAAAATTAAATTAACATCAATTTACAGTATAAATAAATGGCAGTATTGCAAAAATAAAACACGTTTTTCAATTAACTTGAAATTTTAGTTGATAAAAATACAAGAAAAAAGTATATATTTATAAACAAACAAAAAAACAACATCAAAAACAAAAACATTAATATAAAATCTACTTACTGGGAAAAGAACCGTGACTCACAGTGTTTTAAAACAATTAAAATTCGTTCAATTTTTACACCGAATCACTAGATTCTTCTGATGTTGGTTAAAAGGTTTTGTATTATTAAAAATTTGTTAAACTTTTGCAATTTTGTAAAAATACCACTTTCAGTGTTTAGTGTTTTTGTTGATTGTTGTTTGTTTTTAATTTTAAATTTAAGAAAAAATGTTGTTTGTTTTTAATTTTAAATTTATGAAAAAATGTGACTTTAGGTGTTTAGGTGTTAAAAAAATGTGATTTTGTGGTTTTGATTTGTAGCAAGTATGCGAATTATTTATTTCAATAATTTACAGTTTATGGTCAATTTATAAGTAAAGTGTAGATTTTATGACATAATTTAAGGTGCTAAGGAGTGAGATCGAAAAATTCTTAACATACATATATGTTTATAAAAAAGAAACCACTAAACTTACTGCTTTATTTTTTTTATTTGATTCAAATTATTATTACAATTTACAAAAAAAAATATTTTTATAGTTTTAATCACTAGTGATGAAATTTTTAACCCTTTTCGGAAACCCTTCCATTAACGTTTTTATAGTGCTTTCTGTCACTTTGTCCATCTCCGTTTAAAATCTACCACACTTTTGGACACCTTTTTTGTACTCTTCAATTCTCTTTTAACAAGAGCCCAATATCTCTCCACTGGCCTTAGCTCCGGGCAGTTTGGAGGATTTGCCTCTCTTGGTACAAATACCACATTATTGTTCTTGTACCACTCAAGGGCTTGTTTACCATAGTGACAGGATGCCAAGTCAGGCCAAAAATAAGTGGACACATTATGAAGTCTTATGAATGGAAGCAGCCTTTTTTGTAAACATTCCTTGATGTAAATTTCGGTATTTATAGATCCCGTTGTAACAAATGATTGGCTTCTTTTGCCGCAACTGCATATTGCTTGCCATACCAAGAACTTTCTGGGAAATTTTGTCTGCTTTTGGGTCCTAAACTTTTCTTCAACATTCCCTCGAGCATCAGCAACATAAAACTTTTGAACTGGAAGTTGCGAAAAATCTGCCAGAACATACGTTTCGTCATCCATTATGCAGCAAGAATATTTTTTTTATAAAACTTGACTTCAATTTCCGTGCTCTGTTTTTGGCCTCTAAATTTTTAGCAGCGTTCCTGTCAGGAACTTTTTGAGCCTTGTATGTTTTTAAACCTGCATTAGCTTTAACTTTTCGTACCAAATAGTCCGAGCACTGAGCTAACCGAGCTGCTTTCCTACCGGATGTGTTGGGAGCTCTTTTGAAAATGCGTTCTATTTTTTTGGCTTTAGAAACATCATGTGGACCATTCCTTCTACCTGAACCAGGTTTTCTATCAACTGACAAGTTCTCCCGGTACTGTTTAATAACATTGGAAACAGTTTGACGGCAGACCTTTGTATGCTTGGCCAACTTTTTGTAAGACCAAGTTGGGTTTAGTTGAAAATATTTAATAATTTCAGTACGCACTTTTTTCTGGTCACTCATTTTAATCAGATTAACAAAAAAATTAATATAATTGACATTACACATAATAACTGACATGTTTTTCAAAGCTAACTTGATCAAAAAAAAAAAAAACAAATAATACTTTGGTTGAAAAATGTAATGAAAAACGTGTGTTAAGAATTTTTCGATCTCACTCCTTAAATAAATAACCAACTCATAGACATTTTTTAACACAAAAAATAACATCTTCTAAAGGCAATATTACAATTTTTAATAAAAAAGAGAATTTTTCAAAAAAAAAAAATTAATAAATTGAAATGTACAAAAAGATATTGAAAAAGTCTATTCAAATAGAATTTTCTCAAAAATGTTCTACTAAAAGGAAATTTTTCCGAAAATGTTTCATAAAAAGATTTTTTTTGAAGGATAATTTTCTCAAATATTTTCTATCAAAAAGAAATTTTCTCAAAAATTTTATTGAATATTTAATATTTAAAAACATTTTTTAATAGATAATTATTAAAAAAATGTTGAAAGAGATCTCTAAAAAATAATTATCTTGAAAGTTTTCTTTGAAAGAGAAATTTTTAAAAAAGAATGTTCTCTCAAAAAATATAAATTTTTTGATAGAAGTAAAATTTTCTCGACAAATTTCAATTAAAAGAGAATTTTTTCTATTAAAAAAGATTTTTCTCAAATTTCTTTTTTTTAAATATAATTTTCTCACATCTATTAAAGGATTTTACATTAAAAGAGAATTTTCTCTAAAATCTTCTATGAAAACAATTTTTTTTTCGAAAATTTTCTATAAAAATGGAATTTTCCCGGAAATATTCTTCTCTCGAAAAATTTCTATAAAGTAGAATTTTCTTGACACAAGAGAATTTTTTCTATTAAAAAAAATTTTGTTGAAATTGAATAAAATTAATTTTGTTGAAATTATTAAAAAAATTCTCAAATTTCTTTTTATTTAAATATAATTTTCTTTTTTCTATTAAAGAAAGAAAGAATTTTTCTATTTAAAAAATAGAATTTTCTCGGAAACTTTGTATAAAAATGGAATTTTCTCGAAAATATTCTTAATAAAAGGATTATTTCTTAAAAAGAGAAAAAATTTAATGTATTCCCAGCAAAAAAATAAATTCCGAAAGCAAAAAAGAAGTAGAATTTACTAAATGGAAGTGATGAATGGAAGTCTTATAGGAGGGATGTTATTTTTATTTGATTCGAAATTCAATTCTAAAGTCATTCTTTAAATTCAATTTTTATGTTCATTTGGAAGTGAAATTATAGTTTTAAATGATATACTAGACACATTTAATTCAAAAATCCAAAAATAAAAGGTTTAATATTTTTTAATTTCAAATTTAACACTGATTGATTCAACAAAAAGTTTAATAGCCCTTACAATGCAGTTTTTTGTTTAATTTATAAGATTTGTCTAGTCTTAAAAAATATAAAAAAGTTAAAGATGGATGTAAGGATGAATGAACTAAATTTTTTTAAACATATTTTTTGAGTTTCAATTAACGTCTGTTTAAGTGACTGACGGGCAAAAACTATTAAACTATAAACTAATTTTTTTAATAATAAATGGAAATAAAATATTAAAAGCACAACTAAATTATAAAGAAAACGAAATTGTAAGAAAAAACTCTAAAGCTACAAAAAACTACAAGAGAGGTCGATTTCACTTTGCAAATAAGAAGAAAAAAATAAATTCAACAATAAGAAAGAAATTAAATAAAAATATACGTACATTCGTACTTGATTTTATACGCTGAAGAAAAAAAGATACAAGCTTAAAAAATGTAGAAAAAAAAACATTTATATTCTTGCAAAACGAGTAATGAAAAGAAGGTTAACAACACATTCAAACAATAACTACAACAACAATTATAATACAACAACAAAAAACTACAATCAAGAAAGTTTTTGTGAAATAAAAGAAATTATTATTTCTGGCTTAAACCGGAGGTTAATTATATAAAAAAATAATATAAAACTTTTTTCTTAAAAAACAACATCAACAATTTCGAAAAAATATACACAAAAAACTCAATTTAAAGAAAATCTTAAAAATACCGTTGGACGTCAAACGAACTATGAACCTTTTTCATTTCTTTTGCTTTTAAAGTACTTTTCTTAAAATTTTTTTTATTTAGCCCATTTTTTTGTTTTATGATGAACTACATTAAAAATGGTGTTGCAATATTTGTTCATAAAACAAATTGTTTCAATTTCTTTAAATGGCAAAAGGGTTTTTCGAAAAAAGTGTTATTTTTCAATATTTTATAAAAATGTCTATAGTCTAGTCTATAGTCTAGTCTATAGTCTAGTCTATAGTCTAGTCTATAGTCTAGTCTATAGTCTAGTCTATAGTCTAGTCTATAGTCTAGTCTATAGTCTAGTCTATAGTCTAGTCTATTGTCTAGTCTATAGTCTAGTCTATAGTCTAGTATATAGTCTAGTCTATAGTCTAGTCTATAGTCTAGTCTATAGTCTAGTCTAGTCTATAGTCTAGTCTATAGTCTAGTCTATAGTCAAGTCTATAGTGTAGTCTATAGTCTAATCTATAGTATGGCTTATAGTCTATAGTCTGGCCTATAGTCTATATTCTTGTCTTTAGTCTAATCTAGAGTATAGTCTAGTCCATATTCTTGTATGGTCTAGTGCATAGTCTAGTCTATAGTCTAGTCTATAGTCTAGTTTATAGTCTAGTATAATCTATACTCTAATTTTTAGATTTTTTTAATTTGCTATGAAAATAGAATTTTTCAAAAGTTTTCAATATGCCAGCTTAGCAAGGGTTAATAATGATTTTTTTTGCTATTACCTAGCAAATTGTCAGAAAATAAACAAATCTACATATGTATATAATTGTATCTTAAAAAGTTAAAGAACCAGATTTGAATCTCTTTTCTAAGAAAGAAAAAACACACACATATACACAATAAACTACATATTATATAAAATTTCAAAATAAACAAAATTAAATAATTATTTATATTCGTTCGTATAAATTATAATTATATGCATGGCCGGCTTAATAGTAGAGTAGTGGGTTAGTACGTATAGAAGATTTTTGTTATTTTTTTGCTATTAAAAAGCCGCTTAATAAAATTTCTTTTTGTTTCGTAATTACATTTTAATAATTTTAATTATACAGTTACACATAATTGTTTTTTAAATACTAGTTTTTAATATATCATTAAAAAAACTTTGAACTTTTTTTAACAAAACCAAAAATTGTGTTAAAAAACTAGAAATTAAAAGTTTTCAAGTGGTTTCTAAACATAATAAGGTTTATATTAAAATTTTCTATTGTTCTTGTTTTGATCAAAAGTTTAAGGTTTTTTAGATTATTTATTTTGCACTGATTGCTCTGGTAAGGTTCATGTTGTTACTACATAGATGTGTTTTGGGAACTGAAAGTAGTACTTTGCTATTTGTTAATGCAAAACTCATCAATCTTTGACTAGAAAAATAAATAAATAATATAAGCACTACATCACTGCTTCTGTTGTTATTTTGATATAATTAAAAATAAACATGAATAGAAACTAAGAAAATACAACGACTAGGAAAAAATAAAAATACATTTCAAATCTACGAAAAAAAAAACTACCCAACCACTAAAAGATGAAATCTCACCTTTAATGATCTACACCAGCATATAATGACGTATTGGGGAGTTAAGTGTTTATAAACATGATTGTTTTTTTTTTCTTCGCTTCCACTCGTTTTTATTTAGTGCGCTATATTTGTGAAGAAATATATTTGGTTAGGTATTGAGGTTGCACAAAAGGCAAAAATTTCGTACTTTGTATTTATTTAGTTTCTAAAGAAAAACTTGGCATTCTTGAGTGTAGTCCATTTTATCAACTATAGTTTAGCCTCGATTATAGCTTATTCCATAGTCCAATTACAGTTTTGTTTAATGTCCTGATTAGTGTCTTTAGTTTTGACTATAGTCTTGTCTATTCAATTCATATATTCTAGTCTACACACCTATGTGGAACCAGTCCATAGTTACGACTTTAATCACGACTATATTAATATATACCAACTATAGTATGTCCTAGCTGTAATATGGTTCATTGACCCGTCTACAATCGAATCAGTAGTTTCGACTACTTTATGTTTCCAACTATAGTCTATTTTATATTCTCGACTTTAATCTAATTCATAGTTCCGTCAATAGTCTAGCCAACAATACCGATTATAGTCTAATTTACAATTCCGACTATATTATAGTTTATACTACCGATCATAGCATATACCCATCAAAAATAAAACGAAGTAACATTTATCACCACTTCAAAAGTGAATTTACTTTGAAAATAATGTTTATTGACTATCAAAGAAGCGAAAAGAATTTATTTTCTTTTAAATTTTATATTTTTTTGCACTAATTTTTTTTAATAAACCAGTTTTATTTACTTATGTTAAAATTATTTAAGTCAAATTAGTTGTATTCTATAATAACACAATTTTACTTCTTAATAACTTTCAAAAAAAAAAGAACATAAAAATCACTTCCTGAGAATTACTTCAGATGTAGAGAATTTGAAATAAAATAAAAAGAACATCTCTCCAAAGACCTATGCCTGTTAAAATTATCACTTCATGTCTTTTTCAGTACTTCCATGAAGAAAATTCTACATTTTTCGCTTCCTTGGAAGTTCTTTTTTTGCTGGGTAGTATCGAAATAGTCTGGTCTATAGTTTGGTTTATAGTCTAGACTGTAGTCTTGTAAATAGTCTAGTTTATAGTTTGGACTATATTCTATACTATAACCTTTTGTCTAGTCGTGGATTATAGTCAGTTTTATAATATGGACTATAGTCTAGTCTATTCCAAAGTCTGGGCTACATTTTATTCTATAGTCTAGGTTATAGTTAAGTCTATGGTCTGGACTATAGTTTAGTCTATAGTATGCGCTATAGGTAAGTCTATAGTCTGGTCTATAGTATATAATATAGACTAATCTATAATTTAGTCTAAACTATAGCCTATAGTCTTTAATCTAACAATTCGACTAAACCTCCTTATTTAATTTATCTGTCTGCAATTCAAATAGTTAAAAATTTTAATTGTTAATAATAGTGTTAAATGAAACAAATACAATAAAAAAACGTAAACAGATTAAATAAATATACATCAAAACACTAATGCGGATGAGTTTTTATTAATGGATTTTTAGCATTTAATTATTAAAAGTTTTTATATTTTTTCGATTTTTTTGTTATTTTAATTTATTTAATTTTTTGCTTGAGACCCAACGACTTGTTGGTTGTTAACAACAATTTTCTAATATTATAATTTTTGCTAATCATACATGCATACATCATGCTTATTAAAAAAAAGCAGATATTAGTATTTAAATAAATGAAAGTTTTTAAAACGCTTATTATAAACAAAATATATATATAAAAAGCTTATCTTCCATTAAAAAGCTTTTAAGTGGTGAATTTTGTGAAATCTTAAGCGCATTAAAAAAGAAGGTGGTTTTAATTTGTACGTTAAAAATAAAGACTTATTTGGATTTTTTTGTGTTAATAATAATTAAATATATCTGTTAGAATAATTATTAATTTTTTTAAGTAATAAAGTTGTAATCTCAATCATTGCTGCTGGAAAAACAGCTAATCAGTAATAATGTTAACCAATTTTAGCAGTAATATTGCTGAGATTATAACAGTCTAATCTAAATTCTCAGAATGTAATAGTAAGTAAGTGCCTTACTTTTGACATTTTTAAGAGGATATTCGTAATCTGAGAGCACTATAATAATTGCTTTTTTGTTAATACATTTCTTTTTTAATACATTTAGAACATTTATCTGTAAAGGCTTTCGAAATTCGTTTCAACTTTATAATAAAGCTCTTTTCAGTATTATTTATTTATTTTTTACTCATCCAATATGTCAATAACATTTTTTTCTCATTAAATCTAAAAATAAATATTATTGTTTTTTCCAGTATTTAATCATTTTATCTTTCTCATTTTTTTATTTAACAGTTTGTATATAATTGTCAGCAGAAATAAAATTAAACAGAAACAACAACAACAGAAGCAGCAGAAAACAAAACAACATTTGATCTGCAAAATAAAAGTGAAATAAAAAAATGTCTAAAATAAAAATAAACCTTTTATTATAAGAAGACACAAGATGGCTGATTAACCCCATGATCGTAACCTTCATAAAGTTAATAATAATGACGATGGATATTATGACTATGACGACTATGGAGACCTAATGCATGTTGTTAGTTCTTCAATACCGATCATTTATACATTCGCTCTCTTCTTACACTTGTTACAAAAAGTCAACAACAAATAGCCAGCAACAAAAGCCAGCCAACAGTAAACGAATGAGAAGTAAACAGCTCAAGCTACTAAATAGATTGATCTTTTGATGAACACACTGCTCAAACTCTGATCTTGTGTAATTTGATACCAATTGTGAATGCCACTTGGAAATTATTATAACGGCTACAACATCGAAGAAGACTACTACGGATAGCTATAGCTCCAATAAAGATGTTAAAATCACATCATCGTCATCATCATCGTCGTGATCATCATCAGCAGCAGCAACAGGAACAACGTCTATGTCTATGTTTATTTTTCTTCTTCACTTCATGCAAATTAAACTGACATCAATACAGTAACGAGCGGACAGCAATAACAGCAGCATTAAACTGATATTATTATTGTTGTTGTGTTTAATTGATGGTGCTCAGTAAAAGTTTTAAGTTTTCAAAAACAATAAGAGCAAAGTAAAAGGTTCAAAAAGGACCAGTTGCTTGTTAAAGTAGTATTTTCAAAACAAAAACAAAATTTGCCAAAATGTTGCAGAATACGAGCACATCGTCAACGGCTGGTCAACAGCAAATGCCACAACCAAAACTTGTTGTTATACGACGTCGGCCAAATCAAGGTTTTGGTTTTACTCTACGTCATTTTATTGCTTATCCACCGGAAGATGATCCCTCTTGGCCACAGGTAAATTATATTAATAAAGTTTTACAGGCTCATAAAAAATTTAAAAAACAACAATTAGCCAAATATTGAAAGTTAACCAATAACAACAACATAAATATATACATACGATGGTAAAACTGAAAATTGTAAGAAAAAAATCAACTCCGTTCTAATTATTGACCGTTTCTAATTCATTTTGACACAGATTTTTTGGTTCTGACAAAATTAGTGTCAATTTACCCTGTAATATTCTGAGCTAGGGACAAATATGGACCGATGTTGACCGCACTTAGTATTATACTATATTCATAATTTTATATTGTGCAAACCTTAAAAATGGCCTCCGGTAGGTTAGTGGTTAGTGTTCTAGTCTGGTAGACCAGAGGTTAGTGTTCTAGTCTGGTAGACTGGAGGTGGTGGGTTCGATTCCCATCCGTGGCACTGGTTAAGGAGCGCACAACAGGCCCGATAGAGGCCTAGGTGTATATCTTCGGATTTGATGTGTATACATCCTCCTTTCAAACTAACTAACTAACTGGAAAATTTTAGATCTTTTTAAAAAATATATGAACAAATATGTGTTTGTTTAATAAAGTATATTAAACATATCATTTTAATTTCGTAAAATGCGACTTTACATTTGGGACTTTAAAAACTTCTTACGAACTTCGCTTATAACGAACCAATCTGTCTGGACCCCCGGACTTCGTTATAAACGGGGTTGACTGTATGTACTTTCATGAGTCTACGTCTAATTGTTCGCTGGGCATAATTCCCTAATGCCGGTCCATACCATGAAGTGTTGGCCATGTTATTTCTCGATATATCAATCCCAGATGTTTGGCGTATAGAATTTTTTTTATTTTTGTATTGAAATTTCAAGAGTTACTTATGTTTTAAAGTTTGCCTGACTTTATAGTGCTTATAACTTGACCAGGGAAATGAATTTCAAATTTCTAAACTATTTTATGGCAACCCTCGTATAAATTTACATAATGCATATAAGTGTGATGTTTGGACATCAACATGTATGAACGAACGTTTACTTACTTCACATGTCGTTGAACTAATAACTGCAGTTTAAGTCGTAAACATAAATAACCGTTAATTTCTTGTTGATTTTGTGTTAGTGGCTGGCTCATCAATTAGTGTTGTACATCATTTTTTATTCGATTATTTGTTTTTTTTATTCAAGCAATTAATGTTAAACATATCTTGGAACATTATTTATTTATTTAAAACAAATAAGTTTTTAAAATAATTGAAAAGCTAGTGTTTACACTTCATGCTTAATCGGTTATTCAGTTATTTTCAAATATCCATAAAACATATTTGAATATAGTTTATGCTTGAATAAAGGTGTAAAGAATTCATAACTACCTAGTTGTTTATTGGAATGTTATTGATCTATTGTTATACGTTTTAGAGGTGATTTTTTTTTTATTCAATATTTTTGTATGTAAGATAAAAGTGGACTTAAAACACTATCGATGAACGTTTAGGTGATTGAAGAATTATTTCGAAAACTAAAAGACTAGTAGTTGTTAGGACTATCAGCTCGGGAAAAACTAAATTACGACGATTTCCTATTTAAATGAGATGTTGTGGTCACTAGAGTCTTCTTACTGAATTCACCTGAATTTAAAGTACTGTTTAATTATCCATAAGTTAAGATAATAAAAGTAAGTAGGAAGTTGTATAAATATAATATTGTTGATATGCAAGGTCTGATACATACATATGTACATATCTTTTTCCTTTGATTATAAATCGTCTGCATTTTGCATTAACTCAATATGTTTATTTTTATATAAACAAAATTAATTAGTTTATTATAATTAAAAAGTTTTTGTTTTATTTTAAATATTTACCACTTTTGATTTTGCGTTATGCTTCGTTAGGTTTTTCGTATTTAAGCAAGAAGTGTAAAAATACTTATGCTTTTAAAGCACAGTGCTTAAAATGTGAAAACTTTTGGAATTTAATTTATAACACACATTTTGGTTTATAATTTGAAAGCATTCGTGTAAATTACTAAACTTGGAAGGTTGAAGTTATTCATATATTCATTACATCGTCCGACACTAAAAATTAGGCATGAACCATATGATATAAGTCTGAAATAATAAATTAAATTAAGCAAAACTGCTTTCATGATTTTGTTTTTATTTCGTGATCCTGTTATATTGTACAAGGACTTTCAAAATTCAAAGGACCACATTAAAAATGTGTTTATAAATATACATATATTCTATTATGAAATGTCTTTTTTTGTTATTTTCATTTTATTCTGTAAGGATCAAAAGATTCTACAAAGAGGAAAATTCTCCCTCTTGAATAAAAGTAATCTAAGCTAGATAACTAAATCGAAATATTGGTCGTGAACCAATCCGTCCTTCTATTACAGTACACAGATCCCGGGTGAAATTGAAAACGCAGTCAACGACTAAACAACGCAGGGCAACACACAAAATGCTTTAGTTTTAGGAATTACAATTTTTCATAAAGTAGTGTATTATTCTAAATTTTCCTAACTTTTTATATAATAAGAAACACTGTGGTTTAGGAAATATATTATTTTATTTGCTAAGCATTGGCCATTAATGTTAAAGAGTATGTGTAAGTGAGAGTGCTATTGTTAATATTATTTTGTATTTGCACTAAATCCATTTCATATTCAACAACAATTTCGTTGGTTGTTAATTATACCCTACACCACTATAGTGGGGAGGGTATTATACGTTTGTGCTGATGTTTGTAACATACAAAAATATTGGCCCAATACCCACCTTAAAGTATACCGATCGATTCAGAATCATTTTTTGAGTCGATTAAGACATGTCCGTCCGTCCGTCCGGCTGGCTGGCTGTCCATTTAAACCTTTTGCGCAAGGTTCAGGCCGCAATTTTCAAAATAATTTGATGAAATTTGGACCAACCATGTTTTTTGGCACACAGACGAAGCCTTTTGAAAATGGTTGAAATCGGTCCATTATTTCACCGAGCCCCCATACAACCGTACCTCACGATTTGAACGTTTTATGCCATAATTACATCAAACATTCTATTATCTCTCTAAAAATTGGCCCTTATTTGACCCTAGACCCCATACAAAACCCCCTTCAAAAAATGTCTTAAACTTCTAAAATTGACTTGTAACCATTTGTAACGCAATGAAACTCAACAGAACTAACTGTTATTTAAAAATATATCCTTTTCCCAAATTTCCCGAGGATCTGCCCATATTTCACCTATATAAAGCCTCATTTAGAAATTTTAGTTTTTTTATCAATTAATTGCTTAAAATATTTGGAATAATATTCAACATAAAAGTTTCTTTATGAAAAGTAAAAATTGTAAAAATATACTCATGGTGTAGGGTATTATATGGTCGGCCATGCCCCACTATACTTTCCTACTTGTATTATTTTGTATTTGCACTAAATCCATTTCATATTCAACAAACAATTTCGTTTGTTGTTAATTTTTCTACTCAGTTCCTAACAGTTTTCTAAATAACTTAACGTATCCCTTTTTTTAAGTATTTTTCTTAATTTCTCACAGTTGTACTCCTTTTGAAGTAGAGAGGAATTCAAACTTAGACTTAAGTGTTTCTGAAAGGAAGTCAGGACTCCAATTTTTTTAATGTGCAACGTTTGTTTTGTTAATAGAAAGAAATTTAATCAGCACTTCTTTAAGCCCAAGTAAATGATTAGATCCCCTATTGGTTAAAGCTTGGAGAAAGCACTTCAAACTGCAGGGTTATATATTTCATAAAAATTGCAATTTGTTATTGTAGTTGCTGGTGTTTTTTATAATATGCTCTTCAACTTTACCAGCAACAACTAAAAAACCATTAACAACTTTAAACCACTACAACATAATTTAACGCTTTATTTTATTTTGTTTCTTATTTTATTTTTTTTTCAACTTCTTTCTTAATTTCTGCAACTCCAAAACAAAACTCTCTGTTTCTTGACGATGACGATGATGGTACGATGGGTACAATAAATGAATGAATAAATGGATGGATTTTGCCGTATATGTTGGTTGTATGGTTGTATTATTTATACATTCGTTTTATTCGTGTGTTGTGTCGAATATGTGTAGGAAGCATCCGAACCGTACCAAGTGAAAGCTATGGAAACGATTTTCATAAAAGAAGTACATCCGAATGGACCCGCTTACTATGCCAACCTGCAGACAGGCGATCGCGTTCTAATGGTGAACAACACACCAATAGCTGGTATCGCCTACAGTAACATTGTGTCGATGATCAAGCAAACGCCTTCGGAATTGAAATTGTTGGTGGTGCCCAAGGAGTGTGATGTTTTGCAAATGGTAAGTGTTTTTTAGTTGTCTTTTAACTGAACATTTCGGATTTTTTTTTGTTTATTATTATTTTATTTATTAACTTTTTGTTTGGAAATAAAATGGTGGTGTAACCGTTAATGTGCAAAATGATTGAAAGTTATAAAAAGTAAATTAATGTGTCTTTCTTTTTTCTAATTTTTTTCCAGCATTATACAAGTATTGCTCATACCCCACAATCAAATGTTACCAATGTAGGAAATGGTAATGGTGCCTCCTCTGCCTCTAATAACACAAACACTAATTTCCCTTCTATATCATCGTCATCGACGTCGTCTGGTGCTCTTTTACCCATGTCTGTGGCGATGGTGGGAAAACCTTTTCCTGTACAACACCAGCAACATCAATTGATCTCATTTCCTGCTTCTCAGCAGGCCAGTCGTTCCGGTAGTATTACTAGCACTAACAGTTTAAGACCTTTAACAAATTCGGATTATATGGATATAGCAACAGCCCAGAGTTATCATCATCAGCAGCAACAACAACACCAACAGCAACAACTTTCAGGCAATTTACTTACACATAGTGATAGTGGCAGTTATTTGCGGTAAGTTTACAGAAAATTCAATTATTTTTTTATTTATTATATAAAAAAAGTGTTTCATCCTTAAATTAAGAAATATTTGCTAAAAAATTATTTTGAATTCTTTAAAAGTGATTTGCTTTTAAAAGGAGGATCAATGATCTTCGAATTTATGAAAATATTCGAAATAATTTAATTTTTGAAATGTTTTCATTCCATTAAACGATTAATAGGGACGTAACTCATAATGAATTTTGAAACAATGCTAAGTTGGTAACGGATTTCTTGGGATAGGAACTGTTTTTACTTCCAACACATTGTTTTGACACGATTTTTAATCATTAAACAATTTTTTTTTCTTATTTTTTCGTTTTTAATTATAAAAGTAGGATTAATCAGTAACGGACTTCATAAAAGTTTTTATTCCAGGGTTTTGTCTTGGAAAAATTAATTTTTTTCAAATATCCGGGATAAGAAATCTCTAAACCAGTTGCAAAATATTTCAAATCACTATTAACAATTTCTTAAAATAAAAATTACTTCAAAAATATTTATACAATGTCCATACAATTGTTAGGGTATAAATAAGTATAATAAACAATGATGAAATCATGCATATGATTAAAAGCCACATAATATGGTCAGATCTCTCATTAATAAGATAGCTGTAATCAGTTTTAATTTTAACTTTCTTTGTTTTGCATTCATTGCAAATCAAAAATAAACACAAAAACAAATGGCAAGCTAAAAAACCACACTTTGATTTAATTCAATTATTTAATTGAAATCGTGAATAAAAAAATAATATTAAATCACAACTCAATTTATAATTATTAAAATAAATTGTTTATTTTCAAACATGATGAAGCGTTTAACTATGACAATGGCCTTTGTAACCAATACCACCAGCGCTAGCAAACCAAACCCAACCCAAACTATACCCACTACCATTAACAAATCGATCATAGTGCAAGCAATTGTGCAGTTAAAATGCATTTGTCAATGTTTTGTCTTTTGTATGTGAATATATTTTGAATGAAAAAAAAAGAGAAAAATTATTTGTTTTTGTGAATTGTTTTTTATTAATGTAGCCATGTATTTAATTCTCTAAAGATAAATAACGAAACAAAAATGTTAAAAATCAAGTAGAAAAAAACATTATGGAAATGTCAGTATATCGATATTTAACTGATAAGATAAACAGACACAATAAGATAAGATTGCTGTAACAACAAATAATAAATGATATTGAACAAATTTCTATGCTGACGTCAAATGTCGTTAACACAGACATATTTATTTATATGTTGACAGACATACTGATAGATACTAACCTTTAGATACTTACAAATTAATTAAGATCCTTAAAATGTGAGTTTCTGAAAATCAGATCTTTGCCTTGCCTAATATGTCTCTTTCATACACAGGGTGACTTTATTAGACAACTCACCAAAGCCTCTTAGTGTTTCTTACACGTAATTTTTGTACATGGTTCTGCCGGTCCAAGTACAAGCACTTTGCTCAAGTACTCGAGCTATATAATCTCTTCCGAGATGCAAAAACATCAATTCCGTTTACAGCATGTGTTGAGTCTTCAACAGCTCTTAGAGACGAATACGTCAAATAAGCCGAGAACTTGTTCTTACAGAGAACACACTGTGGTAAATATGGAATGAACTAAGTAAACCCTGAGCATAGTAGGTCAAGAAAAGAAAATTCAGTGGTATCATTTGCACACATCTCATTAATTCGATACACACATTGTGAAGTATCTATTCGCAAAACGCCGAACTTATCCCAAATCGTAGACATTCCCGTATATCAGTATTTTAACAGACAATCTTATACCGCGAATTTGGCTTTGAACCACAGCCACCACTTGCACACCGAAGGTACCACTCCAATGACCAGGACAAGACAAAGCCCGAAGATTATGTAGTTTTCTGCTTCGACATCAAGTCAAATTATTTCAAGGAAAGATCCTCGATACATTTGATCATCATAGTTCTCCGGGATTACAATAACACAAATATAGTGTAAAAGATCCATTAAGGTAACATGCACCGGAGAAATGCATTCGCTACAGGTTAATTGTGATGGTCTGGTTTGAACCTTTTGTTTTAACCAAATATATAGTGTTAGCGTAGCGCCATCTTTGGAGGCAGTTTAGCTTTCACATACGATATCTATATTATCGTAATGGATTAATTTTTATTGGAAAGAATAATTCTGTTTAAAATCTCTTTTACTTTTTAATGAATCCTACAACTCTCTAATATTTTAAAATTGTTCCTTGAATGATTTTGCAAGCTCCTGTTGAGTTTTCAGACACTACTCTTCGTGGAGTAGAAAAGTTTCAACACTGCGTGAAATTTGAGTTATTTATTATAAAGCAACTGTTAGTGAAACTAACTCTAAAAAATTTCAATAATTCTTTGGATTTTTATTTTAATAAATTTTAAAAGTTTTATGAGTCATATTCAAAAGTTCCCATGGACTTAAAAAATGCATTTAATATGTTAATTATATAACAAAAACCTTATAACAATAAATTCTATACAATACAATAAAATAAAAATAAAACGAAAAGAAAAATAATAATTTCTCCAGATACAAAATAAATGAGAATTGTTTGGATTTTATGCCTTTAAATTGTACAACCGACAACGAACGTACGAATGACGAACGTCTTCGAAAGAAGAAGGAGGTCATTTTGGCACTACATAAAATTCCATATAAAAATATTTAACATGATCGTTATACTCATCATCAACACTTCAACATATTGGAGTGGCATTTCAAAAGGCCGACATATCCGTTTTGACACAACTAAAAGTTTTTTTGTTGTTGTGGTAAACATGTTTTTATTTTTTTCTATAACATTCTAAACTTTTTTGCATAAATACAATAAAAACTACTCTCTCATCCAATGGATATTTAAATACATGTACTTACTCATATGTTAGTTGTTATAATTTTTTGTTAATATTTTTTTTTTTTTTTTTTTTTTAATGTCATGTGAAATGTTGTGAAGTCTAGAAAAAAAGTATATAAAAAATTATATTTTTATATATTTTATTATGAATTAAAAAATATTTATATTGTAATAAAAAACACACACATCTGTTAAATTTTAAGAAATTTTTTTATTATATTTTTTGTATACTTGTTGAATTTGTAGGCGTTATTTTACTTTTGTTTCTACGTATTTATAATCATAGTGATTATATCTTTATACTTGTATCTAAAATATTACACTTAGATACATGTAACAATATAATTAGATGTATGTTGTGTTAGCTAGTTGTAATTTAGTGTTAGATACATGATTTCTTGTCACTTCTTAATGTAAAATTTAATGAATTAAAAATAAATATTTAGATTTGTTTTAAAAAACGAAGATGTCTAACAAGAGAAGGAAACTGCCAAAGAAGGTTATTAGGATAGGAATCAATTTAAGTTTTTAAACTTACTCCCATTTTCTCAATGTCTGATTATTTTTTATCCTAATGATAAATTGCGAAAACATATTTTAACAATCGTTATTGTTTCTGTAAAATAAAACATAATTTCTTAATATATTTGAAGGAAATATCTTACAAAAGGTTTTTGTACTTTGTGAAAATTAGGAAAGGGTTTGAATAAATAATATTTCGTATTCTACACGACATTTTCGTAAATATTACGAAGAAATAACGAAACTTTTTTCGTCATCTTAAGCATAGTTTATTTTCAATGTAATAATAATATGTACATCTACAAGTTTTTTGATGAAATTATCGCAAAGACAGTTCTCTTTAAATGTAATGGCAATTGTTTTTTTAATATCAATTTGTAGTAAAAATGTCACTGAAATTTTTAAATTAATTGAGGAATGTTGTCCCTTTTTAGTACGAAACCGATCATGAAAACATTATAAAAAACTTCGGATTAACAAAACATATTTTTTTGATAAAAAAAAACATACATGGTAAACCTCAATATTAATCAATTGAAATTTTTGAATTATCGACATAATATTGCTTAAAACTCAGTCTATTCGTGCTACGGAAACTAGGTTTAATATAAAAGTTTCGACCTTATACTAAAATACAACTAACATAGACCTTAAAAATCAGAGCAATATCTAAAATTTTTTATTTTTTTAAATTGATTTAAAGAGCACAAGTTATTAACATTAAATAAATTTTCAAAATTCCCATAATTTCCATTTCAAAAATTTCTATGACTAACAAATGAGAAGTTGCGAAAGCAAAAATGTGGTTTTTGTTTCCTCTATTGCTTTCATATCAAATCATAATGTCTTAAAATGTTCTTTCATCTAAAAAAATTCGTTAAATACAATGATAAAAATTACTTTTCTCAATTAAATTATCACTTTTTTGAATCTCTGTCAACGACTAAGACATGACATGATGGTTGGTTAGTATTAGTAGTCGTAGAAACCATCAGTAGTCTTACTAAATTATAAGCATCAGCACTCATTCACGTCTTGTCATTCTTTATTACATTTTTTTTCTTTTCTAAATGATGACTTATTCTCGTGGCTGAAGTGAATATGTATACTTCATACATGATTTATCTATCTTACATACATATGTATGTATGTACACATATGTAAATGTAGTTTAAAACATACATATGTATATGCAATTTTAAGTTCATCTTATAAAGAAAAATGTAAAAATGTATAAATTCACACTTAATACAAGATGTAGATAAGCTTTTGTCTGAGTCCATGTATTTTTTAAGATTAGATCTTTGTTAAATTAATTGTGGACTTGTTGTTGTTGTTGCTGTTACTGTATGATGTGCAGCAAGCAACATTTTTGCAAATATTTGAAATATTTTTCTTTCATTTCAATTTATTTTGTTGCATTCATAGAATATTTACGCATTCATGTTAACGAACGAATGAATGTATGTCTGTCTGTCCATTACTTAGTAGTTACAAATTTGATTTAATTAAAATATTTACCCAGTTTCTATGTTTGCAATATGATGGTGTGGTTTTGTATTTATAAAAAAAAAAAAACAAAAATTACCAACTGATGTCTGCTTTTGTACAATTTTAAGTTTTTTTTTTTTTTTGGTTTTCGTTTGTTTTACATACATACTTGTTCAAATCCAAAGAAATCATTCCACAACAATAGTCCCTAACATGCAGACTTTAAGTCGTCACTTACAGCTTTTTTTCTTTTAATTTTATTATTATTTGTTAGCAAATTTATGTATATATGTGGTATTAATGTAAACAGGGATGGATACCCACCTCAATGTTATTTATATTTTTATTAAAATTTTTCTTTTTCTGAAATTTACACCCAACTTTTTTTAATTGTTCTTAAAGTAATAGTTTCAACTAATATCTTTATAACGATATATTCTTGATATTTCATTTCCGTTGGGATAACTTCTCTCAATTGAACTTACAAGCGATATATGTATGTATATGAATCAATCGGTTTTTTGTCTTTACGTGTTTGTATCCGAAGTTTTTTTCTTACATATCAACAACAAATCAGCTCAAGACATTAGACGACTTATGTTGCGCTTTAGTAATCGTTGGTAATTGTGCGGGTGGAATGTATAAATGTATAAGCATGTAAATACCGCAAAAAAAAAACAGATACTCACATACAAACCGACATGCACACAGATACATAAATAAATGATTTTGTACGTGGAAGTAGTACTTTTTGAATTCATACCAGTAGTAAAAGAAAGAAACAAGCACAGCAATAACAATATATGTTCATATACAAAAACAAAAGACAAAACCAATTACAATACCAATTATTTGATATGTATGTTACGAGTATTCAAATTTAGTCTACAACTATTTATGTCTGTCTGTCAGTCAGTGCTATTGTCATTTGGAATTTGTGTATATTATCGTATTCGTATTACAAACTATTTAACCAACTTTAGTAATCTTTTGTTTTTATTCACTTACAAACATTTCTCCGCTTTAAGTTACAAGTATTTTGTAACACTTTTGTACTTATTTTGTCATTTATTATTGCTGTTGTAGTTTGTAATCACGATTAACAATTTGAAGACGACTTCTCTTTTAAACTTAAAACATAAGGTTTTTCCTTATGTTTTTTTCTTCACAAAAAAAATTAAATAAAATACTTTGTTTGTTTTTCTCAATAGCAAAATGAAAGCTTCTTCATATTTTTTTTTGTGCTTCTTTTTCACTTTTTTACCCTTGGGCTAAATTTTCATTTTGTTTGAGTATAATATTTATATGAATTTTTTCATTATAATTTTCTTGAAAATTGTCATTTATTTACTTTTAGTCTTCTTCATATTTATGTCTTTTATGATTTCCAAGATTTACTTTTATGCTTTTTTAATGTAGACATTATTATTTAACTAGACATCCAGACGCTTTATTTCCATTAAAGACTCAAATAAAAAAAATATTATGAATTGCATTCTTCTTGTGTTTCGTTTTATTGCTTTTGGCTTTGGTTGATTTTTCAGTTTTTTTTTTCATTTTTCATACTAAGATTGATTGGAATGCTTTGAAGATAAGTCTGGCTGGAAGAATTCTTAAAGCCTTATGGTATTCAAGTTATACGGGTAGAGAGTGTAGTTAGTTTTTGTGATAAATATAAAATTTTAATTTCAAATTCTTATACAATACGTTGAAAGGTATTCTAGTCTAATGATTGATGATGATTAGAAACAGATGTTTTTAGTTTATACATCTAATAGTTTATAATGATTTAAAAATCTTCTATGTATTTTATTTAGGTCAGTTAAATTAGAAAAAAATGTATTTAATGTAAAATGTAAGTTTGTGAAATGAGAGGATTACTGTTGATTGTCTAAAGAATCTGCTAAAAGTAATGCAATGTAATCATTTTTTAGCCTTAACATTCCTATACCAAATATTTTAAAAATTTTAATAAACTTAGCCTTAATAGAAACAGAATTTATATATGACCTGTCAGATTAATTAAATGATACGAACTGATCAAATTACATATATGTATATCCGTGTAATTTTTAATATCAGTTGGCCAGAAGCTTTCAGAGTTTAAGTTCTTTAGTCATTCTGGAGACATTTTTAAGTACAAGTTCTGCTAAATCAGAATTTAAATTCTTAATATCTGGCGCACTAAACTGATCGGAAATTAAATAAAAAATATCAAAAATGCAATAACAGACTACATTAAGATTTTGAAAATCAAAACAATTAATGGCTGTGAAATTTTCTCGGCACAGCTTTCTTTTAAATTTGCTCTGGATCATTATGAGCACTTAAACAAAACTTCTAACTTAAATAAGGGCACCTATCGGAATGATCAGTCTAAGAAGGATATCTCTCAGATATGAGTCTTACATTGGCCTTGTATTTTAGCGATCAAAGAAAAGAAGAATTTACATCTCTACAGTTTTCTCTAACTTTTAAGTACAAGTTCTTTTTTAGGATATTGTAATACTTATCTTGAAAAAATATAATTGATCAATATTGGAATTTTGCATCCTAGACAGTCAAACTCTTTGTAAACAAGTGAGAGTAGACATTTGTTACTTTGATATTTTTAAGCGAAAGCGAAGACAATTGTCACTTTACTGTCCCAAAATAACCTAGAGAGTAGACATTTACATACGTTAAAGAAAGAGATTAATTAATTTCTAATCTAATTTTAATTTCTGCATACAAATTAAATAGCTAAATTTATAAAGTAAATTAACACACAAAAAGTAGGTTAATATGTAAATTCCTCTATCAAATATTATTAAATTATATTTTAAATTTTATGAAAAAAAAGCTTTCAAATACATATTATTACAGTCCTTCATGCTTTCATATCCTTATTGGACATAATTCTATTCTCATTTTGTGTGTCAATCAAGGAAACACAAATTTACATTATTTTTATATATTTGCACTCTCTTGTTTTACGTTTACATGTATGAGTGTCGCTCTCAATTTCTCTCAAAGTATATATGTTATGTCATTTTAATTCATAACATTTTTTTATTTAACTCTCTTCATTATTAATTTTTCATTCAAGCACACATTTAATAATAATAACACACTTAAACCACTTAACTTGAGTTGAAAAAATTAGAATTTGTTATTGCTACTGTTGTGGTTAGTAATGCAGCTAACTAACCGATAAACTGAACATACTAGGAGTACAGCTACAACAACTAACTTATAGTAACATACACCGGTCGCTATTGACAACTATTACATAGATACAAATAGTATATCCAACTTAATGCCGACCACTACTATTGCATTTATTTATTATTTTTACTCTCCCATAGTTACTTTTGCTTTTTTCCTTAGATTTTTTTACATTTTTTTGCAAATAAACCAAAATAAAATATAAAACAACTACTTAATATGTAACTACTGTGATTTACTTTACTGACATTGTCATACTATATTTTGTTGCTTCTACAATAGCACAACGACAACAACAATTATAATAACAACAACAACAAAAACACAGCAACAGCAGCAACGACGACAAAAAACCATCAACAAAAGCACTAGCAACAAACAGTAATCATATTAAAGCGACAAGTGCTTCTACTACACTATACTTTACTTAATACAACACACAAGCACTTTTTTTGCTAAACTAAATAATATTATGGGAATTGATCAGTGTTGTCTAATGAATAGTGTTAATAGACATAAACAATTACAATTAGTTAGTAGTCTTAAGTCCAATTTTTATATATTACAACTAAAAGTTAATTTCATATTAATACAAAATTGCCGGAAATTTGAGTTTGGTTAAAATATTGACTCTTTTTTATAAAGGACACTAATTAGTAGCATCTCTGCTTGGTTGCAAATTTGAGCTTGCGAAATGTTAGTGAAGTCTTACGGTCTAAGTCGTCAAGATTATCTTTATCAATCATGTCTAGATAGCTGTTTATAATGCAATTTCCAAAAATATATGCAAAGAAATTGAATGCCATATAAATTACTTGAAAATCGTCCTTAGGGCATTTTGCCTTGCGGTTGAAAAGAGATTTCAACATATAAAACACTACATTGGTCTTGGACTTATATTCGAATATTTATTGCAGATTCCAATATCAGTTCCGTAGTTTGGACCAAATAATTGTACCTTTGAAAATAGAAACAGATCCTAAATCTTAGTTCGCGGACCCACTAGCTTATAATCTAGTATAATTTCACAAAAATACTGGGTCCTCTCGCTGCTTATGTATGCTAAACTACCTTATCTTTCAACTTTAAATCAGCTTTTATTTATATATATATAACTAAAGCAGTTAATTCGATTTTAAAGATCCAAGAGTCCAACGACCTGAATAATGATCAGTTTCTTAAGGAGTTATATGAAAAATGAAATGTCAAATGTAAACTCAATCCAAAAAAATTGAGGTTACTTAATCAAGGCGTATGAATAATATGGATTTATTACATCAAGTATACTCTTTAGAAGTTTAAGGTAGAGTCATAGAATCTGATCTCGTGTTTATTGATCCTTACATTACCATTAGTTAGTTAGTTCAAATAGATATACATATATACATCAAATCCGAAGAAATACACCTAGACCTCTATCGGACTTGTTGTGCGCTCCATAACCAGTGTCTCAGGTGTGAATCGAACCCACCACCTCCGGTCTACCAGATTAGAACACTAACCACTAACCTACCGGGAGCCACTACATTACCGTTAAGAATATTTTTCACACAAATGTAAACCTTCAGCCTGTGACCTCCGGTAGCTTAGTGGTTAGTTTGAATCCCAACTGTGGAACCAGTTAAGCAGCGCACAAAAGGCCCGATAGAGGCCTAGGTGAATTTCTCTTGATTTGATGTATAAATGTACATCCTCCTTTTAAACTAACTAACTAAACCTTCAGTCTGCATAATTCAAATTCGTCCAAAATGTATTTTGGAAAATAAATTTTGTCTCACTTGCCCAATTGGAGAATTACAATAAAAGCACTACAGTAACCACACTGTTAGTACCGAGTATAAAACACTATATGATGTTACGTTGATTTCATTGCCTTGCGCACAGACACAAAATATTACTGTTGAGTTATATGAATGGATAATACTCAACAACAACTAAAATAATAATAACAACAACATCAACAACAAGTATCTATATAGTATGGTGGATTGTAAAGATGGATGGATATTAGGGCAACAGTTGAGTCCGTATGGGTGAGTTTTGTTCGTTCGAAAGAAAGACAAAAAAAAAAACAAAGTTGTTGTGACAATTTTGTTTTTTTCACTAAAGCTACCGTTTGTTGATTCAGTTTTAGTTTGGTGTTGTACGTCGTGGTCGTCGAGGTAACAATTTATAAAACTTAGGCACATTTTAGTGCTTTTATAAAAATATTTTCTCAGTTATTTCATTTTACTCTAAATAATGAAGAGTAAAGATAAATCTATAAAAAATCTATGATGAATTCGTGAAAAGTAGTGTTAATGATCTTGATTTTGATCTTAATTAAAAATAGTTTAAATGAAACATATTAAGTAAAATCACTTAACCCTAAAGTAATGATCTTTGAAAAGTGATAAGAAAAAGGAATCATTAAAATTAATTTGTTTGCTGGTAACAAACAATTACAGAAAAAAAAACATTTTAATGAAACAATTAAAATGTCATAAAGATTATTTCGTGTCTGTGTGTAAAGCCGCCGCAGTCGTCATCATCATTGTCTTACCTATCAACCACAATTACAATAAATAATCATAAAAATTATTAATTACTACTGTTTAGTATTTTAAACTCAAATTTATATAAAAAACTTATTTAAATATAACAATATGTGAATTTAACAAGTGAACAACAAAAAACAATCTTTAAAATTGTTGTTTTGTTCGGCATTTAACAGTGAATGTTGTCTGTCTTTCGGTCGGTCGTTTGCTTAAAAAAATGTATACAAAAAGGCAACAACTTTTAGGCCATTAATATTATATTAAAAGATAAAATAAACAAAATTAAAAAAAAAAAAAAACATTAGATACTTTACAACTCTGGTGTCTTGTTTAAGTTGTGGATTGGCTTTCGTTACGCCGATGGTTTGACAGCAAAACGTTTATCGGTCGATCGCATCAAATTTTACGAAAAAAAAAATATATATATATATATCTATATAAAAATGAACGCGTGCGTTTAAAAGTCTCTCTGGCATACAAGTGTCAAATCATTTTAAAAATTATTTTGTTTAACTATGTACATTTATTTTTGTTTTTATTTTTCTACTTTGCAAAACTAAAAGTGTGTGTGTGTGTGTGTGAATTTTTACTGAATTTATGCTTTCGGACAATTTAAATCCCACAGTAAAACAACAATTTTAACAAATCAGCCATCAGCACGTGATATCAATTCTGGTTTTTTATATTAAACACTTTAATTGCTGGAGAGATATTTTGCTTCTTTTTTTTGTTCAGCATTCAAATTTTAAGCAGAAAATGTGTAAGATCCATTTTTTTACAAAATTGCTTTTACACACTTATCTTATATATTAACACTTTTGAAACCAGAGTTTAGTTGCAACATATTTTGTATAGTTGAATTAATTTGTTTAACAACATTTGATGACAATTTTATAAAAAAGGGAAAAAACATACATGTGTATATTGGAATTAACATATGTATATGGTACTCATTGAAATGTTTATATTTGCAAAGCTTTGCGACGGATTTTCTAAAAGAAAATTAAAAAGAAAAATTATCACCCTTAAAAAGTTGCATATTGGCTATTTTTAACAACCACTTTTTTGTTATTGATAATGTAATATCCATCAATAGTTCTTAAAGTTTGAAAACGAATGCTTATAATTTTTTAGATTTCCGCAGAAAGTTTGTGTCAGGTCCTGTTGCTTTTAGAATCCTTTTCCAAGTACAGACTTTCTTTTTATTTCTATAACAAATGCATCTCTACTATCCCCCTCATTTTATAAAACGAAACTTTCGTTGACGTTAACAATTTGTATGAAAAATACAGGGAAATTTTTGAAAATTCTAATTTTTTTCATACAAATTTTTTGTTCGTTTTATAAAATGAGACCCTGTTTTTAGGATCAAAGAGTCAAATGCATCTAATTTTATTAGATCCTTTTTTAAATACCTTCTAGAGTTTTGTAGAAGTATGTTATGTACCATTTAATAAAATGAATTTTACGTTTTTAATATGGCTGCGAAAAAATATGTGATCCATGTCTGTCAGAAAAATATGAATATAAAACTTGTTCTTGAAAGTTTTTTTCTTACTGAACAAAACATTTTTAATGTATTAGCAGATCCAACGCCCAACAGTTCCACGACGGTTGCACGTTTCTCTATGAAAGTAAGTTATATTGTTCCTCAAAAAAAAAAAAAAAAAACAGTGGAAACCCCTACTAAAGGCAAAATTAACGAAATTTTTCCCCAAACCTCAATTTTAATACTTAAGTAATTCTTAAAAAAGACTTAATTCTATTTGGACTTTGGATTTTGAGGAGCATTCTGAACACTTGAATTATATTTTTTTTCAAAAATGCTTTATTACAAAATCAAATTGCCTTTAAAAGCTTATTATAATAAAAAGAAGCCTTGAAATAAAAATCAAATTATAAATTAATTAAATTACATTTGATTCAATGATTCAATTTGTATTTATTTTATTATTTAATGATTAACAATAAAAATTTAAATTGAATTTACGAAATAATATCTAAAATAGGTTATTAAATTTAAGTAGCAAAAAACCCATTTTGGCATACCCCCGGCCTATTACAAAAACACAATTAGCCTAGAAAAAATATAATTCCATCTATAATTTTACCTTTGCAAAATAATTTATTATATTTGATTTTATTCATTTTAGTATCACTGAAATATGCCGACAACATAATTATAAAGACCCCCATCCCCTTAAGAAAAAAGTGTTAAATTTTCATTTAATTTCGTTTGTTGCTGTATTTTATTTTATCTAAACATGAACAATTTTCTTATGACACACACAATCACTATTTGATGTCTACATCTACATACTACTCTCGATACTCAAACTATGTGTAATATCAATTTAAAATGATTTCCGCTGAAATAAAAACGAAAAGTACGTTTACGTCTATAACAACTTATAGATATTTATCTTGCTTTCCTACTCTTTGGCGCGGAGTATTTATAATATGTTTGTTGTATCTTTTTTTCCATTAAGCCTACACTATATATGTACATATATTTTTGTTTATTGATCTCTGTCTCTCTTCACTTTCGTTTTGTTTGGCAGACGGACGGACAGACATTTAATATTAGTTTATTTGGTTTTTTTCGTTATAGGTTTTTTTTCGGTTGGTTTTTTGCATATGTGCCTATAATTTTTTCGTATGGATATTTCATTTATTTAGTGAGGAATTTTACACTTGTGGCTCATAATTGTCTTTTTGCCATTAACAAGTCATAAATATCGTCAAAAAATATGGTTGTTGATTTTTTATATCTGTTGACAAGCTTAAAATAAAAATACGCAAAAAAAAAAAAAAAACAATTGATAAGGTTCATATAGGCATTCGCCTATTTATTTGTATTTTTTGTACAACATAGTCTTATTAATATTATTACAAATTTTTCCTACGTTCAAATCTTTTTCTTTTTTGTTATTTTGCCATAAACCTTACAACATTTTTACATTCATAATACAAATATGTTGTTATAGTGGGACAATAAAGTTATGATACCGGCACAAAATGAAAAAGCAAATCATTTAGATATATTTATGAGTTACCTTAAATCAGCAATAGTCCTCTAAGGATACAAAGGACCGAAAGAAGTCGAATTGAAGCTTTGTTGTGTTTATATGCCAACCAATATTTATGCAAATAAACGTTTTCAAAGCATAGACCATAATTCTTTAACGATTCTCAAACTTAAAGGGAAGATGTATTTAGCATTAGAATTTATTTAGGGAATAATTTACAAAATTTGATATTCCTTAATAGAGAGAGATCAAACATATAAGAAGAAGTTTGATTAAAATTATACTTAATTTATTATCAATTCTTCATCTCAAATATATTTAATATATTCCTGAAATAAGTTTTAAATTAATATAAAAAAGTTGTTAAATTGTATGAAATAATACCTGCGATATTGTAAAATATACGTGGGCTTCAACAACATATTTGTGATTCTATTTTTAGTTTTCGATCTGTTGTCTGTAGTATAGTCAATAGTCTAGTCTATAGTCTAGTCTATAGTCTAGTCTATAGTCTAGTCTATAGTCTAGTCTATAGTCTAGTCTATAGTCTAGTCTATAGTCTAGTCTATAGTCTAGTCTATAGTCTAGTCTATAGTCTAGTCTATAGTCTAGTCTATAATCTAATCTATACTCTAGTCTATAGTCCATAGTCTAGTGAAGACTAAACTAGACTCTAGTCTATTAATTCAAAATTTTTTGCACAACTCTCGTATATTTTTATGTTTATACAAAAATGTTTCTTGTTTTTTGGTCAGAAAGACCAAAACTACTTTTTTAGTAAAATGTTGTCAATTTTAATTTTAAGAGGTTGTATGATAACTTATTTGTTGCACTAGATGTGTTTAATAGGAAAAATATTCAATACTTTGTTGCAATTTTTATGCATTTTTGATGGGTTGTACTTGGCCAAAGTTAATTTTTATGCAAGCTACGAAACGAACTACGTATTTTTTTGTTGCTGTTAATTTCTTTACATATTTTTTTTGAAGGAAACGAGATTTTTCTTCAAAGTTCAATGATTTTGGAAGATATATAGTTAAAAACTTAATCTAGTTTATGAAATTAAAAATAAAAATAGAGAGTGTGATAGCTCATATTCAATAAGGGTTATCTGCAGTTTTATTATTCAAGTACTATTTACAATTAAGTCATCAAATCATTATGTGTAAATCATTTGAATATAAAATTTAATTTGTATCTTAAATACTTAATACTACTTACAGATATTTAAATCTCTGTAAAACGACTATAGAAAATAAACAAAATAAAATAATTTTAAAATTAACGTTGTTATACTCGTGTATTTAAACTTTTACAGTTTCATATACGTTAAACGAAATTCATATTTAGTAGTCGTAAACGACAACAATTATGTTTAATTGTAGTACGAGAATATTTTTTTCGTCAGTTGTCTCGTCATTTGGGTTTTTTAGTGTTTTCAAAAAAAAAAAATAATAATAATAATAATAACAAGTACTTGAACTTTTTGATTAAATTTATTTCAAGGTTTAAAAATTATCTCTCTTATGTTCTGTCTTCTGTTAACATTAATTTCGATTGTAAATATTATTTAAGTAGACCTTTTACACAGAAACCAAAATCACAAAAAAAAAGTTTACAAAAACTATACAAAAGAAAACGAATATTGTTATTGTATCATGTAGTTGTTTTCGGTTTGTAATAATTTATATATGTATATATATTTTTTTTCATATTGTTTTATATTAAACTGTCATTAAAAATAACGACAGATTTAATGTGATCAATAAATTACTTGAAACCTGTTCAAAGGGACAATTTAAAACGAAAAAAAAACTTCCTTGTTTTTCTTATTGTTATTAAATTTGTTAGTAGGCGAATGTTTCCTACATACAAAATTATACAATGAAACAATATAAACAATGTAAAGTCATTTACATAAATATATATTTATGTATAATGTAAGTTTTTCAAAAACAATACACTTTACATTTTCTATAAAATAATGTAGAATTATGCTGAAATCAAAATTATATATATAAACACAGAAATTTTTACAGATCTTGCGATGCGTACGTGATATTTTGTTTCTAAATATTTTTTTTAGTAAAGGTATCTCCCTCCTACTAGGTTTGTATTTGCTTAAACATTTTATGTTAAAAAAAAACTGTTCAAATTTACAGTTAAAACCTCGTTTTTTTATACCTCGTTTTTAATAATCGTTTTTCAAAAGACCCTTGAAGTTTAAGTAACTTTAGAAACAGATTCCTGTTCCACTTGGATCCACCTTTTAGAAAAATAATAACACTTACCGTGTATTTATTTTTTGTCGCATTGTGCATTTTTTTTGCAGATTTATAAAACAAAAATTTCATACAAAATTTGTCCTATAAACCTGTGAATAATGTTAATAAATAAGTCCCAAATATTTTATAAAATAAAAACTTGATTATAAAAAGTCTAAAAGGAATTTATGAAAAATTTTCAAAAAAATTCATAATTTATAAAAAATTTTGTCAAAAATACAAAATCTATAAAAAAAATTCTCGGAAATCGAAAATTTCTTGAAAAAAATTTAAAATGTATGGAAAATTAAAAACAAATCATTTTAATAAAAAAAATGTCCATACATTTTCTTTATGTTGATATTTTCTATAAAATGAAAATTTACCAAAAAACGTAATTATCGTTATTTTTCATTGAAAATTTATTTTCTTCATTTATTAAAAATTTTCTAAAAATTTAAATTTTATGGAAAAATTAAAATCGAATATATATAAAAAATTTTCTGAAAATCTAATATTTATAGATTAAATATTATTAATAGAAAATTTTAAAATACAAATTTTATAGTTTTTTATGAGAATGCAAGAAAAATTTTGTAAAAACCAAACATTTTTAAAAGTTTTTTTAAAAATTAAAATTTATGGCAAATTTTCAAAAAAAAAAAATTATTTATACTGGAAAATTCGAAATTTATAAAATTTTTCTGTAAATCTAAAATTTGTCTAATTATGTATTTTGCAAAGCGAGAATTAATCGTAACAACATGTCTTTAAATGGAGTCATCACTTCATGAAGATTGTTTTAACACTCAACGGTTACTTACAATCATGCTCGAATGCTCGTCCATATGTTATAATACCTGTCAAGAACTATTTTAAACGTAGTTGCTACCTCACCCTCTTTATAGTCAAGACCTTGATTTGATCGGTTTTGATCGGTGCATAACGCTCTCACTGGAATACGCTTATGGCTGAAGAAAATATTACAAATTGGCTTCAAACGTTCGCCTTTAGGTTTGTTTGGTTAGACGCAAGGTCTGCACAAGACAACAATAATGCGACAATTTGTTAAAAAAAAATATCGTGTGCGCCATCATAAGCACACAAAATTTTTTTGCATTATTGCTGTCTTATGCAGGCCTTTAGTATGTATAAGTAAAACCAATGGGCAAACAGCTAGTGGTTTTATGCTATAAAAATTTAATAAACCCCAATTCCAAGTAATATAAAACTTTTATTGAAAAATAAAACATTGCAATAAAAATGTATAGTATATTATATGCAATTTATACCTTTTTATAATGCCCAACTTAGCAAAAGCGTTTACAAACCAAGTAAAAAGCTTTTTTTTAATTTTAAAATAATATGCATTTCAAATAGCCTTATCAATTTATATGTTATTTTTTTCCGCTGTTTAAAAGGGCATAAAACTGCAAATGTTTAGTTTCTCATGCATATTTAAAACATAATTGACTTTCTTTTTTCATACGAGTATGTATAATCGAATGTGTTTTTGTTCAAGTGCCATCTATGTTGCTCCTTGGTGGTCTACCATACTGTTATTATTACATAAATAATATAACATACAAACACTTACACACAACGTATTGTCTCTCTAATAAACTGCCATATTACAATCTATCTTTTTCCACTTTTCCATTATTATTTTTTTTTGCAAAATTTTACATTACGCATGTCAATTTAATTATGCCATCCGTTTGCCTGTGTACTTTCTTTCTTACGTCCATTCACAGTCATCCACATCTATTAGCCAATATGTATAATATTACGAGTACTTTACTTAAACTGCTATATAGTGTACATATGTATGTGTATATATGACTACTTTGCTACTTACTATTCCATTTTTCTTTCTTTTGCTCTAATATAAAATTTAATAATGAAGGAAAAAAATGTAATAAAAATGGCCTAATAGAATTGCATTTATATCATATAATGTAATTTTCTAATGCCACATCTATTCTAATGTTATTGCTACTTTTTTATTTTCTCTGCTACAACTACATAGATACTGCTATGTAGTCGTAGCAATATTAGCAACAAGTAGTTGTTTATTATTGTTATTATTGTAGAGAGGACTTATTAAATAGTGCACTTAGCATCTGGTTATAAATATTTTTGTTAGATATTATATTAGATGTGGCTGCTGCTGCTTGGCCGTTTGACTGTTACAAGTGGTTGTTTGTTCGTTGGTTTGTCAACATGGATGGAATTCATAATACACCCTCTTTCATTGTTGTAATATCAGTCAGTCTGTTGCATGAATTAAAAAGAAAAAAAAACACTTTTTCATTGCAATTTTTTTTCTATTTTGACTCTAATTGTATTTCCGTTTGTTCTAGTTTTAATTACTAAACACATAATTATTTTAACTAATTTTTGTTATGACCACTAGTTTATATTAACATATTTATTTTTAAACTAGTTTTATGATATTATAATTTATGGGATTAAGTAAAAATTATTATTTATAAAGAAATAATAATATTAATAGCATAAAGATATGAAAATATTTTGAGAAAATAAACTTTTTCAACAATTGTAATTTAAACTAATGACATTTTCGGTACTTTTTCTAACTTATAAAATTTTTATAAGTACACCACAGAGTGGTCTAGTATACAGTCTAGTTTATAGTCTAGACACCAGTCCAATGTCTAGTCAAACAAATTTCAAGACCATGAATTTGGAGGCAGTATTTAATGAATATTGATGGCAAATTATTTTTAGCTACTTAAGCTATAGTCTAGCCTTGTCCTGTGCGACTACCATTTGTTTTGATCGATATAGAACTCCCTCTCTATATACAGTCCACTACGGAAGAGGGTATTTGAAATTGATCTGCATTCTTTCTTGCCCTGAAAAATAAAATAATTTAAAATCTTTGTTTTCTATTACCGCAGACAAAGAAAATAATTGCGCATTTCTATTGAATGCTAAAAAAACAAAAATATAAAAAAAAACAAATTGAACTAGTACCTTATCAGCTAATTTTTATCATCTTCCTGATATCATAAATACAAAAACAAGCCGACCAAAAAAAAATATTTATTACAAAAAACTGCCACAACAATTTGTTTTTTTAATAAAACTCCTCTAATATGGATATACACCCGTTAAAATACAAATTCAAACAATTTTTATGTTGCACTTTCTAATTTTCAAATTAGCAAACAAATGATGGTAATTGTCGCAGAAAAAATATGGGGAAAACAACCATTGACAGTATTAAAATCATAAACTGATATAACAAGTTGAAAAGTATTGTTAGGCATGGCCGAACATATGATACCCTGTAGTAACTTGTATGTTGAATTTTACCTTAATTTCAATGTTTGTCAAATATGGGTCGATCTTGAAAAAGAAATTGGGGAAGAGGGATTTATTTTTGTTATAAATTTTTTTAAAGGAGGTTTGTATAGGGGCTAGGTTGGTTATAGTTGTTTATACCTATACAATACTTAGTTGTATGGAATCAATGCAAAGTAATGGACCGATTGCA
Source organism: Lucilia cuprina (assembly GCF_022045245.1). Taxonomy (NCBI): domain Eukaryota; kingdom Metazoa; phylum Arthropoda; class Insecta; order Diptera; family Calliphoridae; genus Lucilia; species Lucilia cuprina. Next base: position 48,989,357 of record NC_060951.1, on the reverse strand, counting down.
ATAGGCTTTGTCCTTTTGTCGAAAAACTCGCATGGTCCAAATTGTATCAAAATATCTGGAAAATTGTAGCCTGTGTGTAGTGGGTGTAAGACTAATAATTTTATTCGTTGCAAACATCATCATAAACACATAATACCCTCTTCACTATAGTGGTGTAAGGTATAAAAAGAGCAGATAAATCGTATCATTTGTTTATTTGCAAATAATATTAGCAAAATAAATAAATAAATAAAAAATAACATAGATAACTAAATGAAAAGGTTAAGTTGGTGTTAATTTAACAACAAAATTTGTTATTTTATTGACAACACTAATGCTGTTTGTTAGTTGGTTGGTTATTATTGTTTATGTTTTAAACTTGACATGTGTCAAAGTGACAGCTGTCTTTGCGAAACATCTGTCAAATAAAGTTCAGAAGAATTTTTTGGTTTTAGAATATAAATTTAAAATTGATAATTATAAAATTTTTGTAAAATTAAACTTTAAAAAACTTCGCTGCAAAAACAATTTCTAAAGAAATGAAAATATAATAAATTAATGATTAGTATGTATGGATATTTGTAGGTTATTTAAATTGAATATATTTTTATAAAAATATTTTGATTATTGCATATCACTACATATTTATTATTGCATCTTTTATCGATATGTTTAAATTTTTTATATGAACGTTGTTAAATAACGACTAGTAGTTGTAATAATAATGATAATTTCAAGTGTTTTTGAACTCTTAATTAAGATTTTGCTGATGGCTACAAAAATATAACATACAGTCGGCACAAAAATTATTCAAACAAAATAAACATATTTCTAAATGCTTTTTTAGTTTTAATATATATACATTTTAAGTGTAAAGATTTATCTGAACAACATTTTAGTTTACAGTCGTCACAATAATGTTATCTAGATTCTATTTACAAGTCTGTAGTCTGGGCTATATCCTAGTTTATAGTCTGTACTATATCTATAAATGTAGTAAATGTAGTATATTTACTATATCCGCGATTTTTGTCTAGTCTATAGCTTTGTTTATAGTATGCCAAAAAGTCAAATCTATAATTAATAATGTATATAGTGCAAAATTGGTTATTCAAATTAAAATTTTTTAAGGGTTCAGTTTATTCTTTACACTGTGCTAAAGTAACGAACATATTTTTTTATAAATATATATGAATTAGTAACAGAGGTAGGTATACATGTATCTAGTAGTTTATAACTTTCAATAGCCCCAAAAACTTTAGTATCCATAAGAATTATAACAACAACTTGGAAAATTAGTATTAATATGCCAAAATACGTAAGAGTACCACTACTAATATAGAATTCAGAAGTTTGTCTGGGGTAATGCAATCAAATATTCCAAGAAACTCAATGTTAATCAAATACAACAGTTGAATACCATGTTCAGTGTTCCACTCAACTGCAGCAACACAGCAACAGACAGACATCAACAAGTTAATCATTTTGATACAAGTAGTAAGTTAGAGTATTTGTTGCCGAAGTTGAATGGGTTGTTGTGTATTGAATTTGGTCTGGTATGGTTAATGGTTTTGTTTTTTTTTTCTTCTTATTTAATGTTTTCTTTAATATGTCTGCCTGCATGTCTTTCTTTTTTTGTTTTTTTTTTTTTGTGGTATTCCTACCTTGCTATCATACTGCCTGTTGTCCGCGTCTATCTGTCGAGGATAAGCCAACATATATTTGCATTTGGGTAGGTTAGTTTTATTTATATGTATACATATATTGAAGTTGAAAAACGAAATTGTTAAGTTAGTCATTTAAAAATAAGATTGCAGCTTAAAGCAGAAATGTTTTTATATTTGGGCAATCTATTTGTATTTGATTTTTGTCGGCCTTTGTCAGTCGGTCTTTATACATATCTGTCAGTCGCTTTGTGCTTGTCTTGAATGTTATTAATATAGCAAATTCCCTGTTTTTACCTTTTATTTTCACTTGTCTTTATAATTATGGCTGCATTGTTTATCATGAATTGCATTAAATTAAATGAAACGAAAAAAATATAATGTATTTTTTTAAATTTTATCAACATTCATTTTTTCACTTACTATCTTTAATAGATTGCTTAGGGTATTGAAGGAATTCATTACTCAATAGTGACATCTTGATATAATCTAGTCTAAATTTGAGATTGGATATTACTTTATAAGCTGGAATTTTGTATATCTTAAAGTTTTAAGTACAGTTTATAGTAAAGTTTATAATCTGTTTTATAGTCTAATATATAGTATGATTTACAGTCTAGTCTATAGTCTACTATACTATATCCTGCCATGTGATTTTACATTTAGTCAAGTCTTTAATAAAGTTGTCTGGATTGTACTATAGTTTCTATAATATTTAGTATTGTCTAGAATATATTATAGTCTATAACGCGGAGTACAACCTAATCTACATGTCTTGTCTATATTCTACTCTGTGGTTACGAGTCTGTTCTATATTCGACATAATGATTTATAATTAGATTTTATATAGTATAAGTTAAGATATTTTCTATAAAGTAATAAAATGTTTATCAAATTTAATATTTAAACAAGAAATAACGCAATTAACGATTTAATACTATTATAACTCTGGCTCAATATCAAAACAAAACTAATCAAGACAACAACCCATTTACCCATATTTATTTAGTGAGTATTTCTTTTCTACCGCATATTTGTTTGTCAGAAATGTATGTTTTGGTTGCATTTACAAAAGACACTGACAGACAAACAACAACAAAAAATTACAAACAAAAAATGCAATGAAATAAAATCAACAAGTGTTTTATAATTTCAGCATTGTTATTTATTCATTATTTTTTTTTTTTAATTCATTTTATTTTTTTCTTTTCCATAATTAATGTGTACTCATCTACATAACTGCCACTGACTTTGGCCGCCTATTGTTGTTGTTTTTATTTGTTGCTGTCGCGGTTTATGCTAATTTATGTAACACTTCATGATTGTTGAAACTATTTTTTCACCATATTCCATATACAAACAAATATTTACATTTAAACACTTTTATTTGTATTAACAATCGAAAGGGCGTTACGCATCGTCAATAATTTTCAACTTACAAAAACGTTACTCTGCTGCTCATGTGGAAATTATTAAATTTAATGCCATTAGTGCAGGGTGTAAATTTAAAAATGACTGAAGTTCCCATAATGCATTTTATTTTATGTTTGACTTAAATGGCTTAAATACGCAATAAAATCAATTTAAGTACCAAAATTTCGATTTTTAATTGATTTTAATGTTGCATATTTAAAATGTTTAATGCGCTTCTTTTTCATATAAACATTAAATTAATTATTTCAAGCATGAATACTTTTACTTTTATTATTTTGAAAAATTGGTAATATTTTATTATGTTCATTAAGGTTTTTTGTTGAGGTTATATTAATAAAAATATTGACTAGATAAAAAACTCTAATTAATATACAGCACGCCATATAATAGATTTACGCGAAGTAAATTTTCTTTTCAAAACATGTAATAGTACTAAATTTGGTATAACCCAGCAAAGAATTTAGCTTTTTTAGTTAATATATAGTCTTAACTGTAGTATAGACTGTAAACAAGAATAACGTCCAGAATCAAAACTCGACACTACTCCACAACACTAGACTATAGACTAGACTATAGACTAGACTATAGACTAGACTATAGACTAGACTATAGACTAGACTATAGACTAGACTATAGACTAGACTATAGACTAGAC
>NC_060951.1:48978959-48985525 GCF_022045245.1 Lucilia cuprina | reverse complement strand
TAGATAGATAGATAGATAGATAGATAGATAGATAGATTGATAGATTGATAGATAGATAGATAGATAGATAGATAGATAGATAGATAGATAGATAGATAGATAGACAGACAGACAGATAGATAGGTAGATACATACATAGATAAATAGATTGATAAATAGATATATAGATACATAGATAGATAGATAAAATATTTTATTTTTATGTTTTTATATTCTCTTAAGAGAATTTAGAAAATGTTTGTAACACTGTTCTATCTATTTATATACTTATGGAAGTGTGTATCTCTAAAAAAGGACACTTACACTTTATTAGTAACACCAGTTTCCTGTAAGGTTTCTAAGAATTCATAATCCTTATGATGATATTTATCACGCAAAGTTGAAACTACAGAACTACCATTGGTTGTCGAAGAGGTGGCTGAAGGTCTTTGCGGTTGCAGATGACCACCACGCGATAACGCCGATGATGTACCAGAAGTTCCATATGTTGTCATACCACCAGCTCCACCACTTACTCCTACTAATCCTGAACCAACTCCAGTTGTACTAGAGCCCATATTCGGTGCGTAATGCATATCACAGCTTGCTGTCAATAATTCTCTTGTACTAGACGATGATGATGTTGCCGACAAGGGTTGTTTAACTAATGTGCGCACTTGTCCTCGAGCGGTAGCTTCATTATTACGAATGATAGCACCACTTAAACCTGATGAACCCACTGATGTCGATGATGTTGAAATCATAGACAATTGTGGACTGCCTGATGGTGGGGTATTTGGAAAGAAGTGTTGTTGTTGTTGATGTTGCGAGTTACTGTGCTGTTGATGAACATTTGGTAATGGTGATTTAAGGAATTCTTCTTTTTGTTTAATGGATTCACGTAAGCGTATCATTAAATCGCTGGCAGCGTTTTGTTGCTGTTGCAATTGTTGTTGGCGGGTTAATACTGTTAGATTTGCTGGTGGAGAACTGTAATTAAATAAGAAAAGTAAATAAAAATTTATTATATAAATAAAATCGGAAAATATTTTTATGATTTAAAAAAAAAAATATTTTTTTTACAAATACATATTTTGTAATAATTTAATTAATTGAGAAATTAGATACATAATTATCTATTTTAGATTTCGATAAAAATGAATTTTTGAGGGCAAAACATTTAGCACACAAGACCATTTTTAAAAAAAAAAAATCTGTTTAGTTTTAATTAAAATATTATTCTAAGTAAATAAATTTTTATTCCTATATTTATAAAATTATATTAAAACCGCAGACCAAAAAAATACTCTTAAAAATACCATTTTATATTCCATGCGTAAATTAGTATCTTTTTAAAATTGTTTAATCTGTCAAAGATGTTTAATATTAAAAAATATTATTGAAGATAAATATTTTTTGTCAAGTATTTATAGCAATATATTAAAACCACTTTAAAAAGTTTAAATAGCTAAAAAGCCACACTTAGATATACCATTAAATCTTGCATATGATTCATAAACTCAATTTAAAAAGAGAGAAAAACTAAAAAAAAAAATAAATAAAATAAATACATAAAAATAAAATTTATTATAAAATAAACCAAAATTTATTCCCACCTTCGACATGGTAAATGGCACATATGACAAAAGCAATTTAAAACCGCATCGAATGGACTCATCGTTACTGTCGCTGTTATTTCTGTATTTTTTTTTTTAAATTTTGTATTTGTGCGGTTGTTTGTTAAATATTTCTATTTGTTTGTTGTTTCTACTTTTTTATATTTTTTCAAGTGTAAGTAGTAAATATTCAATTTAACGTTAGTTTTTGCCATTTATAAAAATAAAATTAATACAAACACCTATTCATACAAATTCACTAATCTATGTATGTTACAAAAAATTAAAAACATAAAAAGAAATAATAATAAAAAACTTTAAAACATTTAAGCACGCGACTAAAACATTAAAAAAATATCATACACTTGAATAATAAAATACAGTGAATGATATACGTTTAAGGGATTGTTCCTCATTAGGCTTATATTGGAATATATGATATACAAATTAAGGAGTTATTTAAATTATTGTCTAGATAAATGCTCGTATAAAAATGCCAAAAAAAAAGAAATTTCGCTCTTAAAATTAATTTTTTGTTACTATAAAATTTAAGATCCTTTCAACCTTTTCGTGATTTTGAATTTTTGTTTTTTTTAAGGTTAACATATTTTTCCCCATTTTTAATACGAAGTATTTATAGTCAAAAGGAAACACATATTTGGGCAAAGTTCAATTCCTGCTTGGGGATCTCGTGACACTTCAAATAGAATATCATTGTAGGGTAGAAGGGGGACCATAGCCACTTTTTTTTGAGGCGGCCTCAAATTAAAACCACAATACATATTCTTAATTTTTTTCTTGGTTCGGATACTTAGATATGTTGGCTTTAGTTTTATTTCTTTCAATTTTTCTTAAGTCATCCTCATGTACATATTTTTTTAACTTTTCCGCACTGACCAAAAATGGCGATACCGCCCCATCCATGGGGTAAATGCGCCAAGGGGATGGGGCAGATTTGTCATTAGTAAAATAAAAGAAAAAATTACGAAAATAAAAACTTGCTTTGCTGTTTTATGCTGTTTTATTAAATCAGATATTTATTGTTTATTTCACAAAACTTAACAAAAAAATTAAAACAAATTATTACTGATTTTTCTATATTTTAACCAAATTTTGTTCCACATCACAAGCATTACATATATTTGGCCCATGTGCCCCACGAGCAGTTCTTGGGTTTAGTTTCAATTTTTTTCGGGCTTCAAATTATATTATCGAAAATTTTATTATGGCTTATTGTTCACTATTATTGACATTCTAATACTGACCAATATATATATTTTCTATCACAAAAACTAAAAAAGTTAGCACAAAAAGTTCACACAGTGAAATATTTTCACAGCCCTTTGAAAAACAATTAATCATGTCTGCCTTCCATCATATGTAAAGTTAATGTTTCAAATTTTCAGGGATGATAGATAATCGATAAACGAAAACAAAATTTAATAATGCGATAAAATCGATTACTCGGTTTTCAAGTTATTCGCATTGACAGATGTGCCCCTATGGCGAATGATGCCCCTTCTACCCGACTTAATATATTATTATATATGTATCGATCCTTTAAGCGATTTAATACTGTTCTATTTTGGGTACATAATTTAAGTATAAAATCTTGTCGAATTAACACTTTCTTCCCTAATTAAAGTCCTATTGCATTTTTACTTATGTTTGGACAATGGAAAAATATGTTTTTGAACAATTCATTTAATTATGATCGAATTGTCATGTTTACACCATTTTTGATCAACAGAAAATATTTCGGGTAAATCTTATAATCAGGGTTTCTACAAATTTTGTTGGCCTGTACTATAGTTGACAATATTAAAAAACGAGTATTATTCGGTACATAACTTATTTAATAGACTAGAATTCTATTTACGAAAATATTAGCAATTTATAAAAAAAAGAATGACAAACTTTTTAAAAATATTAAACAAAAGTTTCTTTGTATGACTTTATGAATAAATAAAACAACAATAATAAACTCCTTATAAGTATATCGTGTATTTGTAATTCCAAGCGTATAACAAACAATATTTTGCTTAATTTGACGTAGAACCAAACTTTAAATCATTAAGTGTTGACGATAATGACTATTCTCGCAATTTTTTCTTTTAAATTTTACTCTATTATAAATATTTTTTTAAAACTATTCATTATTTATTAATACATATTTTTACATATGTATATCGGATGATCATTTTGTTGGACATACATATTTTATTGTTATTTTTTTTTCGTTTTTCGCTTTAAGGTTCATATAATTTTTACACGTTTTCGTTAATATTATTTTTGTCAATTTAGAAAGTTTGATTAGGTAATTAAAATAATAATTTGTTAAAAATAAACTTAAGCAAATGTCCATTACTGTTTGTTTTAGTTATAAAAAAAAGAAAATTTTAACTGGGAGTGGTTTGTAGATACATATGTATATTATTTATTTATATATATTTTCTTAAAATTTATTTAATTGATTGAGAAAATGAAAGTGTAAATTTGTTAAAAACTTTTCAACCGGCAAAAAAGAAACACACATACTAATTTAAAACAACAATGTTGTTATTTCTGTTGAAACACTCGTTATCGAAATGAAAAGCGAAAACGAAAGACGACTTATTTTTCGCGAGACCTATTTCAAAGATTTAGAGGTTTTTTTTCTGATAAATGAAGTCTTAATAGCACTTCAGTTACACTCGACATTGGTAACAAATAATAAACAAAACGAACAAACAAAGCATCAATTCAAACAAACCACACTCATTTGTCTTTTACAAACCGAAAGAAATTAAAACAGAGAACTATATATAAAAAATAATTGTCTTAAAGCGACAACTGATCAATTTCCAGCAAAATTAAACTAAAGAAACAAAAAATATAACAAACACTTTGGTACGAAACAAAAGAAATAATACGGCGGCGACAATATATGTCCGCCCGATTGACGGACAACAACTGTCATGCTGGCGAAAAATGAATTGTTGTCAATGCGCGTAGATTTTCTTTCAATTCTATACAAAAAAACAAAAACAATGCGAAAGACTTTCAGTTGACGTTTTGGCATAGTGTCACCATCAACCAAAAAGTGAGTAAAAAAAAAAAAACAATTTGTATTTAAAAGCTGTACTCAATAATTGAGCAGCATTGAAGTCACTCTCTTAGTTAACCCATTGGTGATCCAATTTTGTTCAAATTGCGCCAAATTGCTTAATTTGTAATAAGTTAAAATAGATTTTCTGTCCGATGTCCAAGTAACTGATATAGACCAGTTTATAGTCTAAAGTACAGATTATTGTTGATAATGATATAGTCTAATCTGAAGTCTAAAATATAGCTTCTTTTATACTCTGAACTATATTGCAGACCAGTTTATAGTCTAAAGTACAGATTATTGTTGATAATGATATAGTCTAATCTGAAGTCTAAAATATAGCTTCTTTTATACTCTGAACTATATTGCAGTCTATACATTGGTTTATCGTCTACACATACTTTACTAAAGATGGACTATATATACTATAGACTGGACTATATATAATCTCGTCTCTAGTCAGAATTATAGTAAAGTTTAAAGTCTTGATTATAGACTCGTTTATAGTCTGAAATATAGCTTTTGAATATGGACAGGAGTTTATGCTTAAGTCTTTTCAATATTATTGACAAATAATAATATTGAGCACCACAAAGGGTTAATTTTCATAATAACTAGACTAGACATTTAAAAGTACGTTAAGTTTTATTTATTTTCCTTTGGCTCGTGCTAACGTGGTTTAAACCACCTTAACAACAACAATAGTATGCATATAAATAATATACACATATACAAAAAATAAACAAAAAAATACTGTCCGCCAAAACGAAAAAATATAAAAAACTAAACGTATATAATAAAACTATATTCAGTCGTTGGGTGTAGATCAAATCCAGTGAATGAGTGAAGTGTGTCCATAATGGTCTCCTAATAGGTTTGTTGTGTGTATATTTATGTTATGTGTCAGGAATTATGGATTACGTTTATAACCATATCAGTCATCTTGAGTCTAACTTTGTTGCTGGTTTTTTATTTATTTAGATTTTAGTATTCAAATCACATTTATGTATGTCATATTAAATGTACCTCGATCTGATATGTTAGTATATAGGTACGTACAATCAATCTATACGTTTGTATATTTGTTCGCCTAAATATGATTTAATTTGCATTCGAATTCTTTTGTGAAATCAACAGAAATATTGACGCTTATTATAGAAAATATGACCGATTCCCTGTTCTCCGTCTCTTTCTTAACTTCTCTGTCTGATTGTACTTACTAATTAAGAGAAGACATAAATATTGTTTATTGTTTTCAATCGTATTTTTCATCATAAATGGTTGTCATTCAAAAGTTACGCGCAAATATTTCAAAAACAATTATGTTTGTATGTAAATACGTATATATTTTTTTTCATACAAATATGCAAATTATTTCTTAAAAAATGGATTTATTAAAAACTAAATTGTATTATGTGTTATGATCATGACGTATGAATATTATTGAGATAATTTTGTTTTTTATTTGAATTATTGTGTCTTACTCTCTTTTTAGTATTTAGACGTGGGATGTTTTCGTTTGAGTGTTATGGAAAATAGAATAACATGAAGAACTTTTAAAGCTAAAATTAACCCTCTTAAATAGCTTAACATACATTAATTGAATATTTACAAAAAAATAAACATTAATAGTAAAAATGTTTATTTTTTTTAGAAAAAAATAAACATCATTTTTATAGAAAAATGATTTTTTACCATATATACGAATATAAGTTGTCTGGATTTAGTATATAGTTTAGTCTATAGCCTAGTTTATAGTCTATTCTAGCCTAGTATATAGTCTAGTCTATAGTCTAGTCTATAGTCTAGTCTATAGTCTAGTCTATAGTCTAGTCTATATTCTAGTCTATAGTCTAGTCTATAGTCTAGTCTATATTCTAGTC
>NC_060951.1:48837967-48978859 GCF_022045245.1 Lucilia cuprina | reverse complement strand
ATCTATCTATCTATCTATCTATCTATCTATCTATCTAACTATCTAACTATCTATCTATCTATCTATCTATCTATCTATCTATCTATCTATCTATCTATCTATCTATCTTTCTATCTGCACATTGTGCAGCTGTATTAATTTCTTAATTAATTTTATTTTTTCTCCAACTTTCATTTTAGATTTGAAAGTAAATTGAATTCTCATTTATCCCGAGGTTTTGATCCTTTTAAAACTTTATCCATCAATACAAATACTATTGAATCTACGTCGGCTCCGGGCAATGTTGTAATGATGAAAAAACCGGGTGTCTTATATGATTCACTGCAGCATCACCCGTTGGCACAAATGCAGGTGCAACATCAGCAGCCACAGCAGCAACAACAACACCATATACCCCAACAACATCAGCAAGTATATCAGCAAACAACGGCGCCAAAGATGACAATAATACCCATTGCAGTTGATGCAGCATTAAAATCATCATCAACAACTCCAGCAAGCACAGCAATACCAACAACAACAAATCAAACATCGACGTCTACTGTCGATGGACATCGGTATAGTCGTATGGAAATTCATAAAGCTAGTTTGGCTACTGCTACAATCGATCATCAGACTAACAGCAGTAAGTTGAAATTTAAATAAATGAATGTATATTTTTTATATACTATAATACATATAAAAGCATGGTTTATTGTAATTTGTAAGAAATCTGATATCAGTCGAGGGGATTCCATGATAATTTTATTAAAATGCTCATTTACTAAAGGACTAGTTTCGAAATGATTTAGTATTTTCTTTGAAGACCTATATTTGTCACAAATGCGGTCTTTTTTGGTGAATATTTTCATCCAAAATTTAGCTTCGATACATTCTATCAATCAATATATTAATTTTATTTTATGTTTGTTATTTTACCTCCAGAGTTTGCTAGTAAATTGACTGATGTTAATGAAAAACCAATATTGGCCGATATAGCCGAAAGCGGTACAAGTAGCACAACTTCAACTAGAGGTAAAATAAAATGAAAAGTTTAGGACAAAATAAAATAAAAAACGATTACAAATATTGATGTTAAAACCTTTTTTATCTTTTTTAGCATCTACAATGACAGACTTAACGGAAATAAACAAATCTTCAGCAACTCCGGTTACGCGACGCTTTAGGCCAATGTCTTCATTTGATGAGCCAAAACATATGCGTCGCATTTCATATTTACGTGCAACAAATGATGATTATCACTGCGAAAACTCGTTATCATCGTCATCGGTAACGAACACATCAACCGGCAGTGTAAACGATAGTCTATCGACAAAATCTGCCACGGTATTATCACAACAAATTGAAGAACATCCGGATCCGATATATGATGTTGTTAGCGGCGGTGGTGGAGGTGATAGTGGAGCTGCAGATAGTACAAGTGAATCGTTAGATGCGTTGGAAGATTTAAAATTAGAAACATCTTCGCGTAGCAGTCGCAGAACTTCAGTTAATAGTGATATAAGGCACAGGTGAGTTTAAACATCTGAGAATCAAAAGAAATTTAAAATATTTCATATTCCAACTTTTATTTAGTGTTCACATTGATAGTATACCCAGTATTGATATAACAAGTAAGTTTGAAACAAAAGATGTTGCAACCGAAATGGAAATTTTTGAAACTGAAATGGAAATAAAATCCACATGTATTAATGGCAAAGTAAGTAAATTAATCCACAAAAAATATAAGGAGATTATAATTAATGTGATATTTCTATCTACAGCGACTTTCTGAATATCGTTCTTGGCGTCAAGTAAAAATCGAGATAAAAGGTGATATATTAAAAATATATCCCAGCCGCAATACAAAATCCGATAATAATGTAAGTATAAATAAAAATGCAATTCAATAAATTAGAAATGGAATCTTATTCTCATTATCCTATCGATTATAGATAATAGAACTCGACATTAGAAATTATAAAATATTCGATGAAACTGATAAAAAGAAATATGTATTTCGTATGCAATCGAAACCCTCACCGATCGCCACATTGGGCAATGAACTGAATTTAGATGATGCGAATGATAAGTTAACATCATCATCGGGTAGTTCGACAAATGTACCTCAACAGTCATTACAACATACCGATACACAGTATCAACCACATACCGAGATTTTTTTCAAAACTAAAAGCAGTACAGAAATGAGAAGAATATTTGGTTTATTACAATGGAAAAATAGTTTATTAAGTTACGATAACAATGTATGTACTTTTGACATTTAAAGAAGAAAAACAGCCATGTAATGTAATTTCTATGACCCATATATTTTAGGATCTTCAAGGTAAACAGCTAGCGGAACCACAAAAAACAGCCGCAACTGCTAGCATGTCTACATCAACATACTGTGATGATAATGTACAACAACAATCAGCGCAACATTTACAAGCAGAACATTCTCCTTTAAGTTCGACATCGCGTAGTGAAATAGAAGCTTCGGATTCTGTATCCCCAGTGATGAAAACTCGCAAATCATCATCCCACAAAAATATACCCGACAAAGATTTAGGTTCACCGAAGGCCAAAAACTGGAAAGATTTATTATTTCGTCGAGGCGGTGGTAGTAGTAGTAGTGGTGGCCATAATGCTGACCTTTCACCCTCAAATCTGTCTTCATCCTCTAAGACAATTGGTTCTATAGGAGTGCCACTCAAAACATGTCCCATGGTAAGTTTAACCCACAATGTTAAAATACTCTTCTTATAATAACTAATATAACCATTTTCTATTTTGCAGTCCAAAAACAACGAATATGTACCAACTTTAGTTGAAGTCTGTACGAATATCGTTGAGACTAAAGGCTTGGGAGTGGTTGGTATATATCGTATACCCGGCAATAAAGCTGCAATATCCGAATTATCCGATCAAGTTAATAAAACCGATTTTTCTTGGGACCGTTGCAATACCGACGTAAGATGGGAAGATGTCAATGTCGTTTCGAGTCTTTTGAAATTATTCATAAGAAGTTTGCCCGATGCACTGCTGCCAAGTTCCTTTTATAATCATTTTATAGAGGCCGACAAGAAGGCGGGCATGGAACGTTTACGGGAAATAAAACAATTGTTAGAAAACTTACCGCGCTATTCATATGAAACAATGAAACATCTGTTTCGTCATTTGAATAGAGTTAGTAAAAATTGCGACGTCAATTTAATGGAACCAAAAAATTTGGCAATTATATTTGGTCCTTCTATTATACGCACACCCAATGATACATTAGATATAGCCGTAAAGGATATGAAACATCAATGCAGGATTGTTGAGTTGCTATTGACAAATGTAAGTTGTAATTATATTAATAGATATATATAGATAGATAGATAGATAGATAGATAGATAGATAGATAGATAGATAGATAGATAGATAGATAGATAGATAGATAGATAGATAGATAGATAGATAGATAGATAGATAGATAGATAGATAGATAGATAGATAGATAGATAGATAGATAGATAGATAGATAGATAGATAGAAAATTAAGTAATTATAAAAATAATCATTTATCTCTTATTTTCAGTACGATTACTTTTTTGAAAATGGCAAAACTCCGGACATTGAAGATGTTTGTGGCAATAATTTGGCAGCATCAACATCATCGGCCACCGGTGTAACTGCTGCTGAACAACAGCAAGAGGATCAAACGAACATGTTGCTACACAACATTTCAAAAATCGAACGTTTTAGTGAACGTGAATCTAACTCGAGTCACACGACCTCACGCACCTCACGCTTTATGCCTCAATTAGGGAAAAAGCCCCGTAAGCCTGGTGATAGTAGGGTAAGCGAATCTAAATCTAAATCTTTTCACACATCCACATCCAATTCTATTACCACCAATACCAACATTATTACCAACACAAAACATTCTATTACTACACCCATACTTCTCACCAAGAACACTCTAAAAAATATATGCAAATCAACACCCAATATTTCCACTCTAAATACACGTTCAATTTCAAGTCATAATCGTAATGCTTCTAAAGCTTCTTGTGAATCAGCGGTAGCATATCGTCAAAGACGCAAAGCTGTTCCAACCATTTATGATTTTGGTGTAACTTTACGTTTACATTTTCAGTCGACCAGTGCCACCACAACAGCGACTTCCTCATCGAGTAGCAGTAGTACGACGACGACGGCTACATCGACAAAAAATAAATCGAAGAAAAGTGAAAGTCGTAGTATTTTGGGACATCGTCATGGTCGTAAGACTAGTTTAGATGAAAAGGACTCGGGCAGTTGCAGTGGCAGCAGTATTGCCAAGGAGACACAACGCAATAGTGTTGACATCTCGATCACATTAACCGATGATGAAAGCAGCAATAGCCGTCTAAGTGATACTGGTAAGTTTAACAACCTTCTTTATATTATTTTTAAAAGTTATGTGGGCAGGAACATTTTTTGTATCCAATTTTACTCTTACTGTAAACAAATGATCATAGCAAAAAAATATATAATTTTAAAGATTTGTCCCCGTATATATTGATAAGTTCGGTTTCAAATTTTAGGAGCTTTATCCCTATAACATTGTCGCCTTTGTTATAGTGTACACTTAAATAAACAAATGTAAACTCTTTGTCTCAATCTTCGTAACGATTGACTTCCTCGTAGGACAATCAACTGTTAAAATAGGTAGTAACCTGGACAGTAGGTTGCTAGGAGAAACTCTATGTGGTAGTTTAAATAGGTAGTTCGATTCTGTCCCTCCAAACTGTTCAGAAGCGTTTTAACTTTAAAGTTGTAACTTATAAATAAAATAATTAATAAATGCTTAAAAAACAAACAAAGGAAGTACAAAACAAAATAAAAAAGTAAACAACACAGCTTATTGAAAGAAGAGAGGAGAGTGCATCACATATATGTGTTTTTTTATTTTACTGTTATAATTTTTGTTTTTACATACATACAAAGGCATGCATGTACTTATTTTTTTAAACTTGCATTTTAATTTATTTCGACAAGGGAAGCGAAGCTTTTTTTTGTGTAAGCTAGTGTTCAATAATGATTTTTTTAACTCATTCAAGAAAATCTTCTTCATTTGTTCTTACTAAGTGAAATTTGTATTTTAGGTTCAATGTCATTAGGTGCTGTTACAGATGCTTTAGAAGATAAACTGAAAATAGTTAAATGTGGTTTTAATTCAAACGATGAAAATGGTTCCCCAGATTTTCCCCTAACCCCACGACGCTACACCATTGGTGAACCACTACTTTTGCATTCTGAAAACATTCCTTATGCCGATGAGTCACCTGAAAGGCATTTTCACAATTTCCATCCTCTCGACAATGTAACGGGAAACAATTTAATGATAAGTCGGTCGTGTGCTTCAACCAATACGCTAATGAATGCCAAAATGAATAATGAAAAACCCACTTCTTTTACAACGGGTTCAACTCTAACAACCACCTATAAAACAACACACAAATTGCAACATTCAGCTACGGCACCTATAAACTCTTCGCTGGGAAGTGTTGGTGGTGGCTTAACGTCTCCGCCTACTGCAGCTTCCACACCTACTACTAGTGCCCTTAAAGGAAATTTAACAGCCTCAACAGCACGTAATCTATATGCAACTAGCAAAAACTTGCGGTTTTCTTCTTCCGTTCAAGAACAAAGATGTTCTGAAGACGATTCTGAGGGCTCCACAACCAGTGATCCCAAAGAAGCTTTAGTAATGGCCTCGCCCTCCTTTCTGCTAGATAAATACAATAAAAAACGTAGAGATCATCGTCTCTTTCGTTCGGCCTCATTTAATTGTCGTAATTATTCTTCGCGTTATGGTGGCAGTGGCGCTGCAGCAGGTGGTGGTATGGGTTCTAATATACCAACCACTGGCTTGACTAAAGATGAAAAGACTGATATGAATCTAACTAAAAAACGACAAATTCAAAACAAACAAAATCGTTCGATTAAACGAAGGCATACAGTAGGTGGTCCACATGATTATAGTGGTGGCGCAGGTTCAAATAATTGCAATCATCATTGCAAGAATATTAGCAATAATGGATCTAACAACTCGACCGCTTCGAACTCAACGACTGTAGTAAGACGTATACCCTTATCTAGCGCCAATGGTAATATACCCAATAACAACAATAATAATAACAATAACATGCAACATGATGAAGGTGGTAGCAGCAGCAGTACTAGTAATGGCAACAATTCAAGCAGTAGTAATAGTAGTAGCAGCACTAATAATGCGGCCACTGTTAATGTTGCCAATTCGGCGGGAGAACACGTACTTGAAGTGGGCATACGCATTAAGAATATTAATCGTGGTCGCTTTTAAGTCGAACAACAACAATAACATATGAAATAAAAAATAATACTAAAAGGAATAAAATTCCTGGGTGTTAAAACAAATATGGAAATTGTGTGTTAAAGCAAAACCGAGTGTGTGACATATTTGGTCAAAACAAACGAGAAACAAGAAAAACAAAAATATTTATTAAGAAAAAAAATTAAATTAAACATAAAACAAAACCCACCCTCCCAGCTTCTTACATAAAAAATGTGTTATTATTGAGTACAATCGTCATCATCATTATGATATCATAAGTGTTTGTTAGAAAAAAATGCAATAATATCAGAGTTCAAAAGAATTTAAAGTTTTCATTTAAAAAAAAAAAAAACACAAATGTGAAAATTTAACACAACAAGTGAAATTTAAAAATTTCCCAAATAAAATACTAAAATCAACAAAAATGGAAATTGCCATCATTAGTACTTAAAAAAGTCATATTTATTGTGTGTGTGTTACCTTATGGTCGGTCAAATGGGTATAAAACGAAACTGTAAAAATGTGCAACAAAATTCCTTAAGAACTCTGATCTATAGCCAATCATCCACACGATTATCATTCATTATTCATCATCTTTTGTATACTGTTTAAATAACTAGTGTACAAAAACCCAACTAAAGCTAAAGCAAAAAGATTATATGAAGAAGACATATGTTACTTCTGATTAACCAACAAAACACCAATTAGTATGTAAGTAAAAAAAAGAAAAATTTAAATTATATAAAAAATCATTGTTGTTAAATTCAATTTCAACATGTACTATATTAGACCGAGACGTACATAGCTACAAATACATACATATATATATTTTGTTTATGTTTTATGTGTACAACAAAAAAAGAAATAAATCAAGTATGAACATTAGGGTGGACGCATAAGAAAAGTTTTTAATGTTTTTTACGGTGACCCAAAACGAAAATCACTGAAAACGAAACTTAATTCATTTTAAAATACCGTTTGTAATGTTTAAATCCTGCAGACAATGTTTGGTGAGCTGGGCCCTTTAAGATTTTTTTTTAATTTGTTCATGTTTAAGGCAAAGTAATGATATGAAATGTTGATATTATGTGAATGATCTTTGTCCTAATTCAAAAATATTTTTTTTAATTTTGGAAAAAATTTATTTTTTTTTAATTTTTCGCCAAATATTTACGTCCGGGAAAAAAAATAGAAATATATTAAAAATAACTAAATTTCAGTAACTTCCCTAAAAGGTCACTCTAGTAAATATAAGGGCAAACACAAAACAAAAGTAGCTGATATTTTAAAAAAAAAAATAAATCTTTAAAATATAAAAAATTAGGTTTTTGTGTTATTTTCATATTTTCAACTCACCAAATATTCTCTCAACATTATAACAATTAATTAAGAAACATTATTTTAAAATGAATTAAACTTTCATTTTAATTAAAAACATCTGCAACTTTTGTTTGCGTTCCACCCTAATAAACATGTGTAGTATTAGCAATCATTTACACAAATCAATATTTAAAAGAAATTATAATTATAATAATATTTATAGAATTACAAAACGAAGTTACATACAACTTATATATTTAGAGGAGAAAAAAATGAAACATTCAAGCATAAATAAGTGTAACTAAACAAAAAAAGAAACGCACTTAACTATTTTACTTTTTAAAAATATTTTGAAACCAAAAATTCTTTACTGTTTTACTCCCCCCCCCCCTTTGGCCACGCCAACACCATTTTATCCCTTTTAAATTTTAATAGTACTATTAGGTTTTTATAACTAATTTGTATAAAGTAGTTCATTTTATTTTAAAAGTATATGAATTTACATGCTTAGGTATGTAATTTTTTTTTTAATATTTTATTTGTAAAAAGTTATTTTTAGCAACATAAGTTTTAAATAGAGAGACTTTTTATTACAATGTTAATAATTTTTTTGTTGTTTTTTTTTTTTAAATTTGATGAAAAATCATCGAATGTCTTGGTGAGAACATCTTTACATCATAGGTTTTTAAAATTAACATAAATTTTCTGAGGATGTTTTTAATATTGTGTGATTTCTTAGTGAAATAACATTATAAAAAATTTTTTAATCAGTATTTAATTTTTGCCTTAATTTTAAAATTTTGTAGTAAATAATTATGTATATTCAATGCTTATAAAGAAATGACATTGTTACATGTTGTATTCAGTTTTTTGACAAATTTAGAAAAAATCATAATTTCAAATATTTTATCAAATTTAAAACATTCACATTCACTCTTCAGAAAGTATGTATATAACTTACATATTACGAACCTATTCGAAATTTAAAGTTTCCAAGACTATTTCCCCTGTATATTTTTCTATATTATTTTATAGTTAGTATTTTTAGTTAATTTTGTAAAATTAAACAAATTTTTTTTATATGATCTTTTTTACAAAGAAATTTTTTTCTTGTAACGAAAACAAAATGAACGTTCAACGCATAATTTTAAAAAAAGTATTTGTTTTTTATTTATTTACAATATTAAAACATTTCTATACAAATGTTTAGTTTATTTTAGTCTTCTTATAAAAATGAAAGAAAAGGAAAAAAAGAAGAAACAACACCTTATGTTGCTATTTTATATGTAAATGTTTTTTTTTTGTATAAAATTTGTTTAAGTAAAAATTAAGTTTAAAAAAAGTAAACAAGTTTTGAGTGTTATATACAAAAACATGAAAAGAAAACAAAAAAAAAAATAAGTAAAAAACAAAAACTAGTTTTTTGTTAGATATGAATTTAGTTATGAAGTGCAGGTGTATATGTATTACATACGTTGCTGATTGTTGATTTTTAGCATTATTTTTTTAAATTTAATTTAATTTTTTATTATAAGTTTAAAACAAAAGTGTAAAATGCACTTTAAAATCAGAAATTATTGCGTATTAAAATCATATTTTTATTGTAAATTTAAAATTAAATATATATTAAATTATTAAAATACCAACCTTAAGCCGGAAATAAAAAACAACAGCATCAAAAGCTTAATATTCGAAATGTTTAATAATATTTAAAACAATTAATGGATACATTTAAATATTTTGCTAAATAATAAAAAAAACATTCAGACAATTCTATAATAGTATCAAACAAATTTGTTCAAAATATTATTTGTACAAATTTGGCTTGAATTTATACCTACATACATACATAAGAACAACAACAATCCCATATTATAATAATATTAATTAAAAAATACCATATAATTATTTTGTGTATCAATTATAATTAAAAAAAATAAAACAAACCACACACAAAAAATAAATACAGCATGTATGAAAAATTTCATCATTATTGTAATAAATACACCGAAAAATTTAGAACTAAAAACAAAAAATAAATATATATACAACAATTTAAAAAAAAATCATTTATTTTAATAATATTTAACATTTTTAAACGTATTTATTTACATTCTCTAATGGTGAGTACAAGTTCACTAAAAAACAATTAAATTTAGCGCCTAAAAGTATGCTTTGGAAATTTTTATAAGCATAAATTTAGCGCCATCTATTGTTTAGATTAGAGTTGTGTCATTTTTCAAAAATTCGAGTTTCTCAGTCTGGCAGCACTGGCGCAAATTTTGGATGCCACTAAGCCAGTGTTGCCACCCGACCAAAAAGTTTGAGTAACAAAAACCAGTGATGCCACCCGGATTTTAGTGGGGTCGAAAATTTGCGCCTGTGCTGCCAGACTGAGAAACTCGATTTTTTGAAAAACGAAACAAGTCTAGTCGAAACAATAGATGGCGCTAATTTTATACTAATAAAAAATTGCAAAGCATACTTTTAGGCGCTAAATTAAATTGGTTTTTTAACGCAATTTCCCTAACTTTAATGCAAAAAATACTCCTTTTATGATAAATGAAACATGATTTCTTTTAATTTATTAACATTCATAAACAAATTAAGGTAAATATTTATATATAAAGACAATTATAAAAGCAAAATAATAAAACAAAAAACATAAATCACATTTGTACACGTTACAACTTTGAATGTGGTGCAGTTCCAGATATTTTATACACAAATTGATGGGCATGATCGTAATGTGGATTACAGGCTGCACGAACTCTCTTCAACCAAGCTCTTATTTTAGGATGTTTGATACGAACATCATAATCGGCCATACCTAAAATAAAAAATATATTTTATTTCATTTTTTAACCGGTATAAAATCGAATTAACTTACGTGTTTGTTCAATTTCACATGCTGCAAATATATCGGCCACTGTCATATGTTTGCCACACAAGAAGTCTGAATTTTCCAACCAGATATTTTCAATAATACCTAAATTAATTTCCATATAACTTTTCAGATTCTCAATTTTTTCTTGTGATGGCTTCTTTCCTGTTAATAGAGGATCTAACCAAACAGTACGAAAATACAAGGAACATGTTGCACGCAAAGTGATGTGCTGCCATTCCAAAAATTCATCAACACGAGCTTGTTCTACAAAATATTTGGGATATAGATATTCAGGTATTTTACCTTTTGAGCTAAGGTATCTGCAACGGAAAGAAAAAAATATTTTTTATAAATTTGAGTCAAAATATAGAATTAAAAGCATTTATTCAAAGTGGTTTAAATCACTGCAAATATGTTTAATATTTTTTCATATACATACTGAATAGAATTAATTTTTTAACTTTATACGAGGATTAAAAAAAGTAATATTTTGCTATTTTAAATTTGATTTTAACAATGATTTAAATGGAATACATTATCAACGGACTTTTGAATATGTTTTACTTGGGACAAAGTTATACTCTAAACTACTGAAAACCGAATAATATAAGATATTACTATTTAATCGATTTCATAAAATCATAGAATATTTTATAACAAATTTCTTAAACATTTTTCTTTTACAAAATCATAATAACACGATTTTAAAATAATAAAGAAGATATTCAAAGTATGTGTTTTTTCATTCAAATTTAAATTGCTTTCTTTTTTATCACTTACCTTAAAATTGCAATACTTTCAGCTAGTTTAAAACCATCATCAATTATACATGGCACCTTTTGGAAGCGATTTATTTTTGTTTTGTAATCCTCAGTTAAATGTTCACCTAATAAACAAGAAAATAAAAAAATTAAACTTTTATAAAAATGCATTTTAAGATAAACAATTTTATTTATGAATATGTATAAACGTAAGTATATTAATGAAAAATATGTACATACATACATATTACCATAAAACAAATGATAAGATTAATATTTACAAAAATATAATAATTACTTGCCATTTCTTAACGCTACTGGACAATCCTCAAATTGTACTCCACTCATTTTGAAAATTATATACAAAGCCCTAGAGGGTTGTGACATTAAATCGTAATAGTAGGCCAAAGACATTTTACACTGTGTTGTAGAATCCACTGAAATAAAGAATTTACAAATAAATTTAATGTTATATTAATAACATGTTAGTAAATTAAAATTAATTAGTTCTTTTATGTGTAACTTTCTTTACAAACGATCTTACCTTCACTATAACAAAAGTATTACTAAACATTTGTTTTCTCTAAAGGTGAGTCGGGTGGTGGATTTTTGCTCACTTTTTGTTTTTGCAATATACATTCACAAAGTAATCTCTTTGTATTTTAAATGTACAGTTGAGTTCATCTATTATGAACTATATTTATAGAGAACTTATAGAAACAATTATAAACATACATATACACTTACACATCTAAATTATAACAATATAAGTATTTAATTGAAAATTTGCTTTCAGTTTTTAAAGTACTTAAATATTTATAATATATTTTATATTTATTTTATAAAGACAACTAAAAAAACACTCAAAGTAAATGATTCTTAAATAATTTTGTTACTAACTATAAATTTGCTTTAGGCAAATTCTACTGTAAATGAGTTTTATTGTTTATAGATCTTTTTTCTGTAAAATTACGCTCTTAAGTAATGTTTCTCTTAAATTTGTGTTTTCTAGTTATCATATGTTTGTTTTTGAATCAAAGGTCGAATTTGCTTTATGTTTAAGTGAAAATTCATAGTACGCATCTGTATAAGTTTTACAAAAGTCTTGTTTTAATTTACCTTATTAATAAAATTAATTCTATAATAAAAACTTGTATAATATATAATTTTGTCTTTTAAACTAAATCATTATATTGATAAATTAAACTTTTATAGCAAATTTATAATCACACACCACATAAACTACTGTCGTTCGATATTGAAAAGAAGCTCTTCAAACGTTAAATACATATTGACATAGATTAACGAATAACAACTTTTCTGAAGTTGATTTAATGAAACACCAATTAGGATCGTATGTTGTTTTCCACCAAAAAATAATTGATTTCATACTTTACAAACTACATCTTAATCACAACGAAAAATGCTATTACATACTATTTACTATTATAAATCAAATATTTCCTTATAAATGAAAACCTCGTTAAAACAAACAACATATTTGAAGTACATACATTAAGTTTTGGTGAAAAACCAGTGAAATTTTCATAGGAGTGTCATTAAGAGAATGTGTTTTATTTTTGACATCCAAATATTGGATTTTAATTGCTTCTTAAACTAAGATTAGTTGTCGTTCAAGGTTTCCAAAAATGAACAACATCCCTCCAACGACATGCTAATGTAAAATTCATAGGTTTTTCACCCATCTTTTCCACACTTTTTTTGCTGTGTTGTGATGAAAATACTACATCTTTTTCAGCACTTTTTTTGCTGGGTTATTTAATAACGGAGCGTTTTTCAAAATCGAATCAAAATGTATAACTATGAAATATTAAAGAAATCACAAATTTACATATCATCAACTAAGTTTATAAATTTTAATGGTTTTATTTTAATATTATAGAAGAAATAAAGTATATTTACATGTAATATCATCATAGCCCAATATATCACTTAAATTATTAATCATTTTAATTGATTTTTTTCAACTGCAGTTTAAATTTAAGCTTATCAAATGTAATAAGTAGTACAACTTCTTCTTAATAACTAACTGTATTTCAAATTCGGGTAGATTTAAAGACATTTAGTAAGCCTAAAGCAAACGAAAGGCTATAAAGGTTAAACAATAAAAGCAATATTAAAATATAACAACAGTACATTTATTTAAATTCACAAAAGTAATTCGAAATTAAAAAAAGATAAACAAATCATTGTACAAAGTTTAAACTTAAAAGCACAAACTAAATTTAATAAAATATTAAGAGAAATTTAACAATTGAGCACAAAACGAATAAAACAAATCTTATCAAAGAGAATTGTTTATAATAAATACATAATAAAGTAAAAATAACAAAAAATTTTTAATAAATTGATTTAGAATATCGTGACTATTATTTTCAGTTAAAAATTCAACGGACAAAGACCATGGATGAAAAATGTTTAAAATATTATTTTGACTTTTTATCACAACCCTCAAGAGCTTTGTATATATTACTTAGAGAAAGCGGTACCAAATTTCAAGCTAATCAAGTAGATTTACTAAAAGGTAATTGTATTAAATAATTATTAAAGAAATACATATTCTAAAATATGTTTATAATTACAGGTGAACATCAAAATGATGATTACAAACAAGTAAATCGTTTTCAAAAAGTGCCAGCCATAATTGATTATGTAAACAATAAAGAATTCCATTTAGCCGAAAGCATTGCCATATTAAGATATTTAGTGGAATGTAATAAAATTTCGTTAAATTTCTATCCCATCGACTTGAAGCTAAGGGCACAAGTAGATGAATTTTTAGAATGGCAGCATACAACTATAAGAACATCATGTTCTTTATATTTCCGTTTTGTTTGGGTTCAAGAAATGTTACTAGGTGCTCCAGCTTCTAGTGATAAAATTGCAAAATATCGTTTATTAATGGAAAAAGATTTAGAACTCATGGAAAACTTATGGATTAAAGAAAATAAATTTTTAGTGGGAAATTCTATTACGGCAGCGGATGTTTTTGGTGCTTGTGAAATTGAACAAATAAGTAAGTATATATACTAATGTCTTAATATTAAGAAAAAAAGTTTAATACACATATTAATTTTTAGGATGCACAGGTTATGAAATTAAAGTAAAATTTCCTAAAATCTATACATGGATTGAAAATGTTCGCAAAGAACTGAAACCGATTTTTGATGAAGCTCATCATGTGGTTTATACTATTGAAAATAAAACAAAATCTAAAGAGCAAAAATAAATAAAAGATAGATTATCCGCAGTTTACTAGACTAATTTTGTCAAAAAATGCTCAAGAGTAAAAATAAATAAAAGATAGATTATCCGCAGTTTACTAGACTATTTTCGTCAAAAAATGAATTTGTGTAAGTCGGTCATAATTTTTTATAAAAATTTTATAAAACTAACAATTTAGAAGTCGATATTATAAGTCTTGTATATAGTAAACACTTGAAGTTCTATTGTTGTATTGTTTTTAGAATTGTCAATCATATATGGTTCTGTGAGCTCGGTTGTTAATAAAGATTTTTTAATTTCAAAATGATTTGTTGGATTCACAACTCTTACAAACTTTATCTCAACATCTCTTGTTTTGGATCAAAACTAGAAACATTTGGACACAGTATCGCATAATTGTTGTTTGCTGTCAATCGATTGTGTTACTCAATATTTTAAAATCGTCGAAATTAGATTAATTGCATAGTATGTTGAATTTTTAGTACAAAAGCAGTTTATTAATAAATATAAAAGTACTGAAATAATATTAATTCAAATTCACAATGTTATAAACACTGACAATTTTTATAACCGATATTTGTAAATGAAAGATAATAGAAAAGAATTTTTAAAAAATATACTTAACGACTAAACTTATAAGACAACAAGACAACCACTTAACTTTCCAAAGTTACTTGATCACGATGTATAAAAAAGGCCGATATAAGAGCAGTAGTTTGAGGGCCTTCCGTGCAACCCTTGGCTAACCGTTCTTCTATAGAAGCCATTTTAATTATGAGTTTATTCATAACACTCATGGGAAGTTCCACTATAAATGTAGGAGGCAATATTTATAATAAAATTCGAAAATGTAAATATAACAAAACTTACGCCTCATAACAAATAAATGCAATTCTGTGAGAATATCATCCAAAGCCAAACCTTTTACCGATTTAATACGATGTATTTCTAAAGCAAAATAAAATTTTGAATGTTTTCGAATGCAGGGGAAAATTTCAAAAATTACCATTATAAGCCTGTTCTAAATTTCTACAGGACAAAAGAGTTTCCAATATTTTCTCAATATCACTACGCAAAGGATGACCAACACAAGTGTAAACATTATCCTCATTTACAACATCAAATGCCATGCTAGTACTTTGTAAAACATTTAATACCTTACGCATATCACCTTTAGAAAGAGTCATTAAAGCCTTTTTGCCATCCTCGGTAACATTTAAACTTGATTTGCCAACAGCAAAAAGAAAAGTATTTTAGTAGATTTTAGTAGTATAGAAAAATATTTTGCATTTCCTTACTCTTCCAATTCAATAATTTTATCCAAACGCGGAAGTATTTGTTCCGGCACTAAAGGAGCAAAGCGAAAACGTGTACATCTGGACTGCACAGCAGGAATGATTTTACTTAAATAATTGCAAATAACACAAAAACGTACATTCTCCGTGTACTTTTCAATAATACGCCTAAGAGCATTTTGGGCATCATTTGTCATGGCATCTGCTTCATCGAGTATGATTAACTTAAAAGTGCCACTAAATATTGTACGAGTAGAAGCAAAATTCAAAATTTGACCTCTAACAATGCCAATACCTCTATCATCAGAAGCATTAAGTTCCAAAACCATGGATTTGAATTGGGCCGGTGTATACAATTGTTTGGCACATGCCAATATGGTACTAGTTTTACCAGTACCAGGAGGGCCATAAAACAACAAATGTGGCAATTGTTTTTGATTGATAAAACGGTTAACTAGAGATTTTTAGGGCAAATATAGTGGGATTGCTAAAAAAAATGAAAAACAAAACTTACTGGTTGATATAATTTCTTCATGGGATATTAAATCATCCAATTTCGAGGGACGATATTTTTCCACCCTGTAAAAGACAATAGCAATTAGTTTAATTGTAAATTTTTTATGTTTATAAACTTACCATGGCATGCGACTTGTTTTTGCTGCATTTTCTTCACTCATTATTATTTATTTATCAATTTTTACAATTTATTAACACTTTTGTATTGCACACACCAAAACTATTTTAGCATATAAACAAATTTTTATGCGAATTGCGCCAGAATTTATTAAGTTGTCAAAATGTTGAAGTGCTGCCAGATTGATGTTATTGTTAAAATTCATGGTTGCATTTTTAAAGTAGTAGATAACTATCGAAAAATGTGCCCTGTTTCAAATTCAATATATCGAATGATTTTATTCAATAATCTCCATCTAAAATAACACTAGTTTTCAGGAGAGCAAAAAAACTGTTTATTTCGCTAGTTCAATTTTTCATTATTTGCAAAATTATTCACAAATTTATATCAGATAGAGCATTTTTTCTATCAATAAATATTATATTTTATGCAATTTAATGAAGCAATATATACCAAATTGTTGAAAAAGCAACAGATTATGAGGTTTTGATCCAAAATCAATGTTTTATGGTTAAACACGGCAATAAAATTAATCAAATTTGTATCATAATGAGCAATATCTCGAAAACTATTTAACCGATTTCAAGCCGATTTCAATTTTGCGGATTCATGTTGAGCATGGCCAAATTAGTAAAAACATTTATTTTGCAACAGAAAATTATTCAAAATAATAAAGTTTAAAGCAATTTTTGGATTAGATAGAGAGTTTTGCATTCAGAATTTTTTTAAGATAGAGAAATTTAAAATTT
This sequence comes from Lucilia cuprina, assembly GCF_022045245.1. Lineage (NCBI taxonomy): Eukaryota > Metazoa > Arthropoda > Insecta > Diptera > Calliphoridae > Lucilia > Lucilia cuprina. The sequence continues at coordinate 48,961,641 of NC_060951.1, read as the reverse complement.
CTATTTTGCCATCAAAATCTAACTTTCATGAAAATGGCAGATAGAGAATATTGAATATAGTCCCTCGATATGTATCTGCGGTTTTACATTTAATATTGTAAAATAATATGAAATTATTGTTTCCCAACATTTTTACTTTATAATTTAACCCATTTTTTCCCACTATACTCGCTTGGGTACAAAACCAATTAAAAAATCGTTTTTAAGCTTATTTCAACATTGGTGTACAATTAAACTATTCTTGACAATTCTTTCATATACCGATCTTAATTATCTTCTAAGTAGTTTTATGTCTTTTAAATAAAAATGGAATCGAAAAATACTGTTAATTACTGAATGACAAGATAACATTTTTTGGTGAATGTGAAGTGGATGAAAGTAGTGTCAGTGAAAAATATATCCCATTGAAGATATCCAAAAAATAATAAAAATTGGTTTATTTTTTTTATATATTTGCACTTACAATATCCATATTTTCCCGCTACCCAACTGAGTAAACTCAAAAATCACATTTCCAAGATTTTAAAACCTTTTATTTAAAATTAACCCATAATAAGATACAATAAGCAACAAATAATTTACATTTATTGATTTTAAGATGGTTGGGATCTAATGGATTGAGAAATTTCATTTTGATGAAAACAATTCTCTAGACAAAATTGTGTTTTTTTAAAAATAATAACAAAAATGGCCGTTTTTTTAGTTTAAAAGTTAATTTTGTTTTAAAATTAAAGAAAAACATAATAACAATACAGTCGATAAAACAAAATATAACAAAATATATATATATATAATCCAGTAACAATTTTGATATGTTACAAGTTGTAACTTACAATTAAAAAAAATTTTTTCTACCAAGTGCAAAATATTTTGATAACACTATCGTTTTACAGCTGTTTAATGACAGTTACTACACATTTATCCAACCACTCACGATTACACGTTTATATTTGCTCTCAGCAAATAAAATATATCGCATGTTATTAGAAACATTCCTGTAAAGAACGAATACTAAAAAGACAATTGCGAAAACATTTTTAAAAGTAACAAGTCAAATAAATAAAAGAAAATTCCAGAAAGTCAAAAAAATAATATCAGTACAATATGTCAGCTTCAACAACGGAAAAAGTTAGTGAAGAAATAAATTCTGTCGAGGAAAAGAAACCGATTTTCCGGGACATTGATGCAGATGATACACCTGCTGAGGCCACAGAAATTGAGTCGGCATGTATGAGCTGTTTTCGTTCGGGAGTCACGCGTTTGTTATTGACGAAAATTCCCTTCTTTAAGGAGGTTGTCTTAATGTCTTTCAAATGTGAATTTTGTGGTTATGAAAACAATGAAATACAATCGGCTTCTGAGGTACAGAAAAAAGGTGTCACCATGGTCTTACAGGTTAGAGATCCACAAGATCTCAATCGTCGTGTTGTTAGATCTGATTATACTTTAGTAAAGATACCCGAGGTGGAGCTAGAAATTCCTGCACAGTCGCAAAAGGGTGAAATCACCACTGTCGAAGGCATTATCGATAGAACAATACGAGGCTTGAATCAGGATCAAGATAAACGCAGAATAGAACATCCAGATGCAGCTGCTTCTATTGATGCCTACATTGAACGTTTGAATGCTTTGAAGGAACTTAAAGCACCATTTACTTTAATATTGGAAGACATCAGTGGCAATAGTTTTATTGAAAATCCTTTGGCTCCAGCTATAGATCACTATTGTAAGACTACACACTTTACGCGTACCAAAGAGCAAGACCATCAATTGGGTTTTTATGATCCAGAAGATATTTCTGCCGAACCAGAACAAAAAGATGAAAAACATTTATTAAAACCTATAACAGAAGGTTCCTGGACATTGGAAGATTTACATGGTGAAGTTTTACAATTTCAAACTTTGTGTCCAGAATGTCGTTCTCCCTGTGAAACGAATATGAAACTGACTACCATTCCTCACTTCAAGGATGTGGTAATTATGGCAACTGTTTGTGATGTTTGCGGTAACAAAACAAATGAAGTTAAATCTGGTGGCGGTATTGAAGAAAAGGGTACTCGTTTCGAAGTTCGCATAGAAAATAATGAGGACTTGACTCGCGATGTTCTAAAGTCGGAAACCTGCAGTCTAACAATACCCGAATTAGATTGTGCTGTAGGACCCTCAGCATTGGGTGGTCGTTTTACCACCGTCGAAGGCATTTTAACTGCAATGAAAGATCAATTGGCCGGAAATGATGTCATGTTCCACGATTCTTCGGATGAAGCTTCAAAACAAAGATTTCAAGGTTTTGTAGAGAAATTTGAAGAAATTATTAATTTAAAATTTGTTGCTACACTTGTATTGGATGATCCAGCTGGCAACAGTTATGTACAATCACTTGCGGACAATGATGAAGTGGATGAAAAATTAAAAATTACAAAATACGAGCGAAGTTATGAACAAAATGAGGAATTGGGTTTGAATGATATCAAAACTGAAAACTATGAAGAACTTGAATCGATTGCAGAATAATTTTATTTAACGTATTAACATTTTTATTATTATTAAAAAAATGCTGGTTTAACATAAATCAATTTTTAATAAAAAAAATACTAACTATAAAAAACTTGTTTGAAAATATATTTTTTTATCTATTTAATAAAAAATTAAAATGTTTTAATTATGAAGTAATGTATTATAACAGGAGGAAACTAAAAAAGTAGCTGTAGCTTCCTAAATAATTCTCCAATTGAGAAAATGTCAAAAATCTGTGATCAATAATATTTTCCGTCAAAAATCTATATAAGAACAAGTAAGAAATTATAGTCGGGCGAGGCCGACCATATAATACTCTGCACCCGTTACGAAAATAAAGTGTGATTTAGTTTTCATATTAAACCATTTAAGTTGAATTGGACCTTGCCTCAGATATACATATGTCATTTATTGGGTGGGTTCAGTTGTATAGGGGCTAGGGGAAATAATGGACCGATGGAGCCATTTTCAATAGGCTTCGTCCCTGGGAAAATAGAAGTTCATGTACGAAATTTTATTAAATTATCTTCAAAATTTCGACCTGTAGTTTGATTACAAGGTTTACATGGACGGACGGACACAGCTAAATCAACTCAGAAAATGATTCTAAGCCGATTGGAATACTTTAAGCTGGGTCTAGGTCCAATATTATTGTGCGTTACAAACATCAGCACAAACCCAATATACCCTCCCCACTAAAGTGGTGTGGGGTATAAAAACATATTTAAAATCGGCAACAGATTTTAATACTTTCTGAAAAGCTTTTTTGAAAACATAAAAATAATTTTTGAATAATATTGTAATCTTACCGTTAACAAGCATTTCACATGAAAGCTTTATCCTTTAAAGTTCTGTTAAGAATAACATTGGAATTTATTGTTGTACAGCCTGGAAAGAAATGTAAAAAATGAATGCGTAAAAACAAAAAACAAAAAGAAAATATATAAATGCATAGAGGAATTATAGATGTGTGTATGTATGTTAATATGTCGTCCTTTTAGTGGGAATTTATTATAAGGCGCAATAGTTAAACAAATTGGTACAGTATTGGTGAGTTGGTTGAAGCGAACGACATTACGCTAAAATATATTAATGCTGGCGGCAATAATGGCAACTGATAAGAATACAATATATGCCAGGACGAAATGATGATGTCGACAAGTAACAATACAGTTTTTGTTTTTAGTTTTTTTTTATTCCTTCAATAGGAAATTTAGTTAAAGTAATAACAAGAGATTTAGGTCAAATGGATAAAAATGTATGAAAAGAAAGCTTGAAATACAAAAGCAGGCAGGAAATTGACACTAATAGTTTAACAAAAGATGATAAAAATAACATAAATTAAGAAGATATTTAAAAAAATAGTTAATAACGGTTTAAAGAAGCATATAATGAAATTATGAGTGTGTATTTATTAACAAACTTTTATCTTTTCTAAGTACATATTTAAAAACTTTATAGTTTTAGCTGATTGGAAGATAGGTTTTACTTAATTAAATGTTAGAAATCTTATAAAAATATAACTTGTAAATTTAATTATTTTAATGATTTAAACAGATATTCTTTGTAATTACACCATCTTAATTGAAATAAATTATCAAGAACATTTACATTAGTAATTTAAAGGATTTCAAATTAAGCCACTATTATTTTTCCTTAATCAATCTCGTTTATCACACATCACGCATAAATTTTGTGAAAAATATTTCTTGGTTGGTTGAATGTAAAAGAGCAACAAACATTTGTTTATGCTCGTATTTGCTCGTAGTAAAAGAGCATCATCTTTACTTGTTTTTGTTTGTTGTTCTGTTGAAAATTTTCACATTCATTCATACATTCCAAAAAACACCCCCAAATATCTTTTCAAGACTGCTAAAATCCCATAACCAAAACAAACGAACAAAAACAAAACAAAAAAGTCTCAACACTTTTGGCGCTCTTTACAAAATTCCAATAGTATTGTAAAAATTAGGAGCGAATCAAACGCGTCCATAAAGGGCCTTCTAAGGAAAAATGTTATAAATGGAAAATTTTAAATTTTATTATTGCAAAAAATTAAGAAAAAAATAATTAACTTTACTGTAATATAACCCTCGTTTTATTGACAATATTTTAGACAAAAATATATACTTATAAATTTTATAAAATTACACACAATCAGTCATTTAAATTCTGTAGACTCGACTTCTTCCGACTTTTATTAACAAAGTTGGCTTTTCGACTTTTTTCACAGACGATAGTCGAGTTATCGACTTTTTTGGAACAAAATAGTCGACTTCGACTTTTTTCGACAAAAGGTCGATTGTTCGATTATTCGAAAGTCGATTTATAGAACCCTAGTGCCGATTACAGTGTATGCATGCCTTTATCTATAGCCTATTCTTTAGTCCTGTAAAGTGAATAGATCGTAGATTAGTTCACTTAATAGTCTATAGGCTGGAGCAAAGACTAATACATAGTGTAATCAATAGAATTGTCAATAGACTAGTCTCTAGTTAGTTAATAGTCCGTAAAATTATCCATAGACTAATTGACAGCATATATGCTATATATATAGAGAATAGTTCGTAGACAAGTTCACTTAATAGTCTATTGTATGAAGCAAAACTAGAGTATTCAGTTATTCGGGTTTTTGTCTTATTCGTCTTATTCTTCAGCAATACATAGTTATAAACAAGTTCTAATGAACTAGTTTATAACTATGTATTGCTGAAGATATTATTAGAAATACTTTAGAAACACAACACTGTTTCTCGAAACTGGATGTAGAAGTATTGTTATAAAAATCCCCCAATAAATAAATAAATATTCTTTATTATAAAAAAGTAATTAATACAGAAGGTATAAGATATACAGTAATTTTTATTTTTAAATATTAAGTTTTCTTAATCGGTTAATTGATATAAATTATTCGGTTTATTCGTTATTTGAAGTTTGGCAATTTTCATTTATTCGAGCGATTAATAGTCAAAAATTTACCGATTAACCGATCGACTAAAATATAGTCTTATCAATGGAATTGCCAATTGACTAGTCTATAGAATAGTCCATAGAATATGGTCGGCAATGCCGAGTCTAAATTTATACTTGTTTTTATAGTACAATAATGCTGCATATCGAGTATAAAGTAGAAAAAATAGCGCCTTTTAAAAATTGCCCGCATACCTATTTAACACAGAAAAATGCAAATTACATTTCAAATACAAACCTTAGTAAAGCTCTCTTACATTTCCACTTCCGTTTTTGACAATTTGCTACCACTACTAGCATTTGTTTTTCTTATACTTATTCTATTTTCGGTTATTCTTGATTCTTGCTGTGAGTAAAATAAAAACAGAGAGAACTTGTGATAAGCGAACGACTGTTGAGAGCGGCAAAGCTAAAACATCGATGAGCGAGCGACGACACAATAAATTTGCAAAATATGTAACTGGAAATATGTTGTGGGAATCTGGGCAGAAAGCAAATCTATGTTATGAAAAATTGAGCACAACTATTACAGTTATTCTGTTTTTGAGTGTCGACACGAAAAGAACGTTAAAATTTTACGGTTGTTTGAATAAAAAAAATTAAATATATAATATATTTTAATGAAAAACGGTTTAAAAACAAGCAATACAATAAAATCACATAAATCCTTATTTAAGGATTTTTAAATCCTTTGGAATAAAAAAAATTAATAAAATAAATTATTAAACAGTATTATACATATTTAATAAAGCAAATGAAGAAAATAATATGCAACTTCCTTCGATTTTTTTTACAAATTGACAAAAAAAAGTTAAAAACGAAAAAAAGTGAACAAGGAAAAATACTTCCTGCGTAAATTTGGTGTATATACCAACGTGCCGGATAATTGAAAGTGTGCGTGTATGTGTGTGTGTGTTTGACTCTGTGTTACATTTTGTCCCGAAAAGAAACGATTCGTATAGAGGTGCTGGCTGGATGGGATAGCTAGCAAGTTGGATGGTTTACTGTATGTTTGGTTAGATGGTTGACATATCTTGACTGACTGACAAAGCAGCCTGGCTGAATGGCTAGTCGAGAGTTTGCTAGGGATGTATTGGTGGTAACCTCAACCTGACCCAGCATCATCAGCTGCATATAGCATATATACAATATTTGTATACATATAGTATATTTGCAAAAATAAAAACATACATACAAAATATACTATAGTATAGTACATATAGTATAAAGTTTTCGTGCAAACTCGTATTTTATACATACATAGTAATTGATGCTGCTGCTGTTTGGCCAAACCTAAATATACATACATACCCATAAGAATCTGTTTGTGTGGTTTAATACATCAATACACACAATTTGTACCGTGTGTGTTCTTTATTGTCCTCGATATCTTTTATTTCGATATAAAGAATCATTTTGCAATTTTAACTTTAATATTCACCTAGACTTAATATACATTTCTTTACATATATTTGTTATGCATTTACCAGTATATGTAAATATGTATGTATGTACGAGTGCATAGAGATTGCTATTAGTTACCAGGAGTTTTTATTGTTGGTTTTGGTCAGGTTTTCCTTGCAACTACTAACACTATCGCTTTCGTTTTACGTTTCATTACTATATCCTGTTATTAAAATAAAATAGGAAAAAAATATGTATACTTTCTGAATAACTAACTGACATTGAAGTGTATATTAGTTAATTTTAAAGTGCAAATTGAATTTAGTTTTTTTTTTATTTTAAAAATCATACAATGTTTTAAATACTATCTGTTGTTATAAGACATACGAAAATTTAGTTTTCTATGCGAATTGAAGAGTTTATAAATAAATAAGGAAAGAAACATTAAAAAGATGCAATTTAAAATATTTAATTACACATTAAAGTTGACACACCCATTTGCAAAAAAAAATTTCTTTGAATGTATTCGTAAAGAATTTTTGACCCCAAATTCCATAACTATTATGTTAGATTAATTTTTATATATTATTATATTTATATTTATGATTTGATGGTGCCATATATGAGCCGGATTATCATAAAATATAAAAAAAATTTCAACGTAAAAATAAACGTTAATATTCTTAATTTCGTACAAAAATCGTACAATTTATAAAATTTCAAATTATGTTTAAGGTTTAAAATTGAAAAATGTAAATAATTTAAATTTAATCAAAATTAAATACATATATTTCTATGAATCCTCACAATTCAGTGATTTCTTTTAAACTTAACTATTCAATTCACTTAAGGACAAAACAATAGAAATAATAGAAACGGTTAATGTAACACAAATTATTCTTTTGATTTTGATAATATCTCAAATGAAAGGTATTTAAGTCTTTGTTATCTACATTGTTAAAGAACTTTCTGAGATTCAATTCAATATTTATAAAATTTTGTAAACAAGTGAAGAAAAACAAAATGCTGAGGTTCTCATATATCAAATCCATTTCGTTATAGTCCATAGAGTACGAATATGTCATTAGTTTTCCTCAAACTCTGCATTAAATAACTTTTTAAGAGCAAAATATGTGAAAACGAGCAATTTTAAACCCAAATATGTATTTAAATAGTCCGTACCTTGACATATATGAAATTTTGAAAGGGTGACCTTTAATTCAGCCGTCCCCATAAAAATTTTTGAAAACTCAAAATTAATTTTATTTTGATTTACAAAAATTTATTACTTAAAATATCTAGATTTGAAACTGTTTCTAATAAAACAAATTTCAACTTTTTTAGTGTGGAAAAGTTGTTGACCCTTTTCTGAAGATAACCCTTAGGCCAATTATGAACCTATCCTTATAAAATTTTTTTGAGAGATTTATGTTCTTTAACAACTTGTTATTATCAAATTTTGTCACTGTTCTGCTGTTATTAAACTAGTTATAAGCGTTGAAGTTGTTTAATAAGGGATCATAAGGGTCAACCGATCCTTACCGAATTTGTTGGATTTTATGATATCATTAAAAATGTTTGTGTGTCATTTCTTTTGCCATACTGTTATTATTAGGCCAGTAATTAGCTATAAATTAATTTTCTGAAGGTGTCCTTTAATAGGACGGAAGGATAATTAAGATTAAATATCCACTTGCGCCAATTTTTATTAGGATTGCTGCATAATTAACATATTTATGACTTTTTAAAGCATGTGGGCCTGGTAAAATCGTGGACTAATATAGCTCATTTTCAATACCAAGCTACAAGAGATAGCTCTTCTCATGAGGTTTTTATAGTGATTTTTATTTTATAAAAAATTGATAATTTAAATATTTTTAAATTTAGTAAGTCGTTACTTGTTTTTATACCCTACACCACTATAGTGGGGAGGGTATTATACGTTTGTGCTGATGTTTGTAACATACAAAAATATTGGTCCAATACCCACCTTAAAGTATACCGATCGATTCAGAATCATTTTTTGAGTCGATTAAGACATGTCCGTCCGTCCGTCTGTCCGGCTGGCTGGCTGTCCATGTAAACCTTGTGCGGAAGGTACAGGCCGCAATTTTCAAGATAAATTGATGAAATTTGGACCAAGCATGTTTTTTGGCACAAGGACGAAGCCTATTGAAATCGGTTGAAATCGGTCCATTATTTCACCTAGCCCCCATACAACCGTACCTCCCGATTTGAACTTTTTATGCTATAATTACGTCAAATATTCTGCTATCTCTCTAAAAATTGGCACAAATAAGTTTTATATAAGTATGATACTGCAGATTTTCGTAAGGATCGGCCTATATTTGACCCTAGCCCCCATACAAACCCCCCTTCAAAAAATGACTTAAACGTCTAAAATTGACTTGTAACCATTTGTATCGCAATGAAACTCAACAAAACTAACTGTTATTTAGAAATATATCCTTTTCCCAAATTTACCGAGGATCGGCCCATATTTGACATATATAAATCCTCATTTAGAAATTTTAGTTTTTTATCAATAAATGGCTTAAATATTTTGGAATTATGGTAATATTCAACATAAAAGTTTCTATACAAAAAATAAAAATTTTATAAAAGTAAAAATTGTAAAAATATACTCATGGTGTAGGGTATCATATGGTCGGCCATGCCCGACTATACTTTCTACTTGTTAAATTTAACTAAACAACAAAATTTTCTCTAGCTTTCTAAAAAAACGGTAAAATTAAAAGGCATATATCTTGTAAACTATTCGGGCTTTGTCTTATTCGATAAATAATTATTTGATGTTGTATGTTATGTAATCGGATAATTCAAAATTATTCATTTAATCGAATAAAAGGAAACTGTATGTTTTTATTGTTTTTTTTTTGCAAAATGTTTCTTGCTATTATAATCAAAATTATAATTTCATACGTTCTAATGAATATAGTAACTATTGCTGAAGAATTTATTCGAAACAACAATGTTTCTCAGGATAAAAAAATCGGGATCGTTCAAAATTTTTCGTATCGCCAATGTGTCCTAAGGACTTATTTAAGTTTAAATGTCATTTATAGGATATCTGGATTATCATCTATTGAAGATTTTTAAACTAAAATTTCTGATGCGTACTGTATTTCTATCAAACTTCATTCGACTATTTTTTTATCTTCACTAAGACTAAACTTTATAAAATATTTGTTTAAATGTAGGTTTTAAACAGGTCAACATAATTATGTGCTGTATGTAATATTACATTTTGAGGATAAAAGATTTTGTTCGTAACTATACTATTCACAGTTTAATGTAATTTAAATGTTCTTTCGCCCTACTTTCTTAATGGGCTATTTTAAATAAATCCTAGTTTTAAAATGAAACAAATATATTTTTGCGCAAAACTTGTCATTTCCGTTTAAGCACTTGTTCTAAAAGTATTCAAAGATTTATTGTTAAGGATTTTCTGTCTAGTCTTTATGATACCCAAACCCCATTTAAATTCAGACAAACTATGTACTTGTTTTGCTTTTTTCGAATAATAAAAAAATAACAAAATATCCACTTAGTTCTGCTACATTGAGATGAGAAGCCAATATTACATGTGACCTCAATGTAAACTAAAAACAATAACCCAGCAAAAAAGTAATTTTCAAAATATGGAAGTACCAAAAAGTACATTAGAAGTAATGTTTTTAAAAAGTTGTTGATATTGAACTATAGGCAAGAAAGTGATTTCGCAAATTATTAATTACATCCAGAGAAGTTAAAAATAAGCACTTTAGTGTTATTTTTCAAGTACGGATAATGTAATTTTTTTGTTATTTATTGCTGGGATGTATAAAGTACCACATATACATAAATTCTTTTACATACATATTGTCGTTATAGTGTTGATTCTTTATATTATTATGCTAAACAAGAGGGTTGCTAATGTCCTTTCAGTCCTTTGAGAATAAAAAAAAATAAAGTAAAAATAAAATGCGTTACGCATTTAAATGTTAAGCAAAAATAGTAACGTTAAAAAAATAATAAACGAACATTACAACAAAAAGGCGCAAAAAATCTAATGCGTAAAATCCTTGGAAACTGAAGCACACACAACCACGCATATATTCACACAAATAAATAACAAATGTCGTATTTTATAATAACAAAAACATACTTTATAAACAAAGAATGTTTCCCAAAAACAGGACATTAAGTGAAAATGTGAAAAATAGAAACACTATGGGATAGGATGAAAAAACAAACATTGAGAAATCATTTAAACTTACCCATATATACACACTTAAATTTTGCAATATTTTTATAAATAATTTTATTTATTCCAAATACATAATGTTTACTTTTAATAATCACAGTCCCATAGTGCTTTAAAAAGCAAATTTTTAAATATTTTTTATTAATATTCATTACAAAAACAATAAACACATATTTTTTGTTTATTTCTAATAATCTTCGTCCCATAGTGCTTTAATATAGTGTATGCGAGTGAGAGAATGCAATAAATAAAATAAATGTGAAAATAAACAAAAAATAACAACAATTCTAATACGTGTTTTATTCTTACATACTTGCAGAAAAATAAACGAAACTTTGGTAAAGAGAAAAAGTACAATAAAACAAATATATGTATATGAAACTTTACAAAAGAAAACAAAACCTATTTTCTATTAAACTTTAATAAAAAAGTGTGTGTTTCGTTAAAACTATAAATAAGAAGAAAAAGTGTAGAACTTAAGTTTTAAGAAAATATGGATAGTTCTCCAGATCTATCCTTAAAGTTAAGGCGCGGTTCGAGTGATTCTCGTGATAACTTCTATATGGATTTTGCTCAAGGTATTGATTCGGATATCGAAGAAGTGGATAATACAGCACCTACTGCACCACCTTTACCTTTGGTAGATGAATTGGATTATGCCAGTATACCACCTCCACCGCCTCCTATGATGGCCTCAGTACAACAACCTCAAACTTTGCCAACTTTAAGTGAACACGATGATTTGCCACCTACACCACCACCTCAAAACACAGTATTACCCTCACCACCACCTTCACCAACATCGTCGGTGTTGGAAATGATGCCGCCACCACCCATAACACCGCCAGCACAAATGAATCGCAAACAAGTGCAGCCACCCTCACCACCTCTGGAAACAGAGGATGAGGAAGACGAAGAGGATGAGGCGGAAGATGGTGAAGAAGCCGATGTAGAGGAAACTCCTGATGAAGAGCCTGAAGACACTGAACCCGAGGCTCAAAAGAATGGTGTTAATGGTGACGAAGATGGTGACGATGATGATGAAGATCCTCCACCACTACCAGCTCATTTGTCTTATGAACAAAATCAAGATGATGACGATGATAATAATTTACCACAACCAATGCAGGGACGTACACCCTCTACTTCGCCCTCGCCACCGGTAACACCACCACCATGTCCCGAATTGACTTCAATACAAAAGATAGTTTCACCACCTCCACAACATGTCTCGCAAATACCACCACTGACACCACCCTCCGAAAGTGATCAATCCCAACCAAATTCCCCACCACCAGTACCCCGACATACCACAAATATTATGCCTTCGACTCCACCACCACCACCCGAATGTGATACAGTAGATGACGAACAGCCACCTACACCACCACCTGAATTCGGTCAAACCGAAGAAGAACCAGAACCAGAAGAAGAAGTAGAAGAAGAGGTGGAAGATGAGGAGAAACCTGAACAAGAAATAGATATATCAGGAACTGGTGATATTCCTACTATGGATTTGGTACAAGAAGTTTTAAAGGAAGCTGCCAAACAAGCTTTGGAAGGTGACGAAACTAAATCCTCAAAAGAAGACGATTCTACAACCATTACCACGCCGCCTAGTAATGGTTATTCTGGTTCATCTATATTGCCTCATCAACCAGATGAAGAAGAGGAAGATCCTGAACTAATGTTAGCTAATATACCACCCCCAGCTGGTCTAGAAGATAATCCAGAAGATGAAGAGGGTACCAAGACTCCAGTGTCGGAAACAAAACCCTTGGACTTAGATGAATTGTCATCTGAACATATACCACCACCATTGGATGAAGGTGAAGAAATAGAGAAAAAGTCCTCTCTACCCGGTACACCCACATCACAAGTATCCCAAATATCACAGGCCACACCAACACCTACAATTTCGGGCTCACCCAAACGAAAAAGTAGCGTTACAAGTGCTGGTGCTGCAAGTGTTGCTGCCAGTGGTAGTCGTGTTCCTAGTCGCAGTGGTAGTCGCAGTGGCAGTCGTAGCGGAAGTCGCACTGCAAGTCGTACTGGCAGTATACGGGGAGGAGCTGGTGGCAGTATAGGCTCCCGAGCTGGTAGCATAGCTGCTGCTTCGGTTGCCTCAGCAGCTGCTTCTATTGTATCAGCCTCGCAATCTATAAAGGCTGAGGTTATAACATCACCACCTCACTCGATTAAATCGATAAGAAGTCCTCCTGGTTCCATTCGTTCACACACTTCAAAACCTAGTCCTTCACCCTCACAGAAAAGTCAACCGGCAGTACTGGCTATGTCATCGCCACCAGCATCAATTGGTGATGCACGTGTTCAAAGTCCTCAAGAAGGAGATAGTCCACCAGCAATGCCTTCGCCACCTATAATGCGCAGTCCACCACAACTGAAAAGTCCACCATCTATGCACAGCCCACCAAGAGTTACAAGTCCTCCCAAGGTGTATAGTCCTCAGTTGATAAGCAGTCCGCCTATGCGTAAAGTAGATGAAATCGATGCAGAGAAAGCTGAAAAACCGTAAGTAAAAAAAAACATGGTGACTTTTTATTAATTTAACTCAATTTTTCTTGAGAAGCCACGATATGGATTCCAATTTCTAGAAGTGGATTTTGTTCTAAATTTATTATTTTTCATATTTATAGTTATGCAATCACAACTGAATTCTTAGAATAGCAATTTAAATAATATATAAGAGACAGTTTATTGAACCGCAAAGTCCATTTAAGAGTAATGATTTCATAATGTGACTTTGTAAAAATCCATGTCAATGTACGTACCGTACGTCTACCAATCCGATATAAATGTATGCAGATACAGCTAAAAAAAGAAACGATATTGTTGTTAAATGAATGAGCCTTGTTACAACAGCAGTCAATACTAGTAAAGTTTGCCGGTAAAGTCAATGCACTTTAACCATTCATGTCATTTATTCATTCAGTTAGTCATTCATTCATACAGTTAGTTCGTCAGTCAGTTAGCCGTGTTGTCAGTCAGTGTAGCATGCAGATACTTGTACTCTTATATGTATTTGCAACATGAATATAGAACAGACATTCAGTCAGGCTCTATACAAGTATTTAACGGTCTTTTATTTATAGTTAAGTTTTAATTTATTATTTATATGTCGAATGAACGAATTTGTAAAGGATATACTTTGTACGCTATTAAAAAAAAAAAAATATAAACAAAGGAAAAAAAGTAATCCTTTATATAGAAAAAGTCTCGTGAAGTTTGTGTGTACTTAATAAAAACAGCAACAGTTCCGTGGTGGTAAAGTTATGTAAATATTTCAAGTGCTACCAATTGTAATGGCCCCTTAAAGCACCGGGCACTGGGTTAGTAATGAATAATTGTTTGATATTTAATAATAAGAAAATCAAAACTAACTGAATTTAAAGTAAAGTAAATAAAAAAAATTAATTAGGAGAATAAATAAAATTTTTAATTTTTTTAAGAGGCCTCCCTCCAAACATTTTACTTTTCAAATCTGTATGGTTATGTAAAGGGAATCCCTTTACATAAAGTATAAAAACTACGTAAGGTCCCTGCCAGCAACGAACTTCTATTTATTTTCTTTTAATTACTTAATTAAATTATTTAAAAAAATTTTCTCTACTTAAACAATTGCCTCAAAATTTTTAAATTAACCACCAAAATTAGTTTTATAATAAGTTAATATTTACTGTGTGTATATTAATCAAAAAACACAATCACGAACTTACAATATGCACACACAGTATGTGTCTAAGACAATTAGACAGACGTTTATTAAATACAAATAAACTTAGTAAATCCCTTAAAAATACCTCAGTACTGATATTTTAAAAGAACTGCACGTTTTTTCATTTCCCTTTAGTGTAATATTATTTACGCTACCAACGTAAGTGCGATTAGTAAGGATTAAACTAGAGTTCAAATGAAAAAACAACAATATTTTACGAACAGTGATTGCAAATTAAATTTGAAATGCGTTGTCCAACCTTAAATTTTTAAATAATTTAAGTTGTCGCAAATTTCTATAAAATAAGTTTTTTTTCATAAAATTTTCTCGAAAAATTGTATAAATTATATTTTCGAAGGAACTTCAAAATTTTTGGTTAAATTCTGTTCGCAAATTCATAAAAAATTCGATAAAAATGCTTAGTTGTGCAATGTTTTTAATATTTAATACTAATATTTATATAAGATAAGATTTTATCGTTAAATATCTAAAAAATAATTTTTAAATGATTTAAAGAAAAAAATAAATTTTATTAAAATATTTTATACAAAACAGAATTTATATTTTTTTATAAATAGAGTATTTTTGATATAAAAATAGAATATTATCGAAATTTATCTATAAAAATGAACTTTGTGAATATTTCTCATTAATAAAATTTGTTTAAGAAATTTTGCTTTAAATGTTGAATTAATAGAAAATGTTTTATAACACCGTCAGACAAAAAAAGAGTAAAAATTTGTTAGACAAGAACCGGATGATATACGTCTGATGCGTTTTTAGTATTTCATTTCGTGATTTTGTATTCTTTCAAAAGGACTTCAAAGTTTTAAAAGGGACATTTTTCAAAAAATATTTAAAAATACTTTTACTAATCAAACAATCTCAAATTTGGTGTCAAGCCAACAAGAAAATTTGGGAAATATTTTATATTGTTAGGATGAAAATCTGTCAAAAATGTCTTTTAAAATATTTATCCTAAAAAATGTATTAAAATTTTCAATATTTTTTTTTTCAAAAAAAAATTTTTAAAGATTTTTTATACATCTTTTGATTCTTACAGAATAAACTAAAAATAACACAAAATATTTTGTTAGCTTGACATCAAATTTGGCATTGTTTGATCAGTAGAATTATTTTAAAATATTTAAAAAAAAAATTTACTTCTTAAAACTCTGAAGTCCTTTAAAAAGGACACAGGATCAAAAAATGAAAAACTAACAAAGCAGTTTTTCTCCATTAAGTTTATAGTTTCAGACGTAAATCATCCGGTTCGTGTCTAATTTTGAGAATTTATAAAAAGACAAGTTAGTTAGATAGTTTAAAAGGAGGATGCATATCATGAATTCCATGAGAGATCAAATAAGAATTGACCGATGGTCTTCAGATTTCTTTAATTTTTTGTAAACACTTATTCTATTAGACACCTAAGACATATCAACCTTAAATTCCTAAAATTTTCAAGAAACACGAATTTTATGGCGATTTTAATTTGTTCGAAAACTACAAAAAATCAAAAAGGTATAAAACTTTGAACGTTTATATTTTTGAGAGTTTATAACGATTTTTTTTTTTTTGATTTAGAACCCAATCTATTACTGTGGATGAGCTCTTTCATTCTAATATAATTTTTATATTAAAAAATTTAAAATAGTGCATTATTTACGGAAATGCACTTTTCTAATTTATAAAATTTTTAAATTTTATTGATATTTTTACTATTTAAAATACAATAATGATCAGAACTGGAATGCAAAAATTTAAATTAGATTACCACTAATGTACACTTTTATAAAAATGCATTTCTAAATAATATTTTTCTTTATATTCGAATACATTTTGGAGAAGCGATTTATTTTTATATAAAGTTTAATGATAATAACGAAAAACAAGTTTTTATCAAATTTATTGAACATTTTGACCTGTACCTTGCGCACAAGGTTTTCATGAACAACCAGGTCTTAATTGACAGACATAGATAAATCAAGTTAGAAAGTAATAGGGCGAACATTCTTATGAGTTTAAAATACAGCACAAATGCATAAAACCCTCTCTATTATAATGGTGTATCGTATAAATATAATTTATTTCAGTTAGGAAATGTTTAAAATTAGTTTCATAAAATAAATAGTAAGCAGTATTTACAATTATTCTATTTGTTTACATGACAAACAATCTAACAACTACTACTTAAGTTTGACCACCTCTTTTTCCAAATAATTATCAAACCAAGTTAATTTTCTAAATAAATTATGATGTCTTTATATCTATACGAATGGAAATGTATGTGTGTGCTTAATAAGTGCAAGTGTTTAAGGCAAAAGGACTCATGAATATTTTCCCCAAGTAATGTGTTAATTACATGATGCTGGCAAATTGTTCTTGTGGAAAGAGTTTGAAAAGACTAGAAAAAGTAAAACACAGCAGGACATAAATGGTAGACAGATAGACAGACTGTCTTTACGGCAAACAGACATTTAGATGTAGTTTTGTTTTCGAAAAAGGGGGAATTTCATATCCATAATGAAATCCTCTGCCACACACACACTGTCACACAAACAAATAAGCTTTTTTGTTGGGGCGTAAAACCGAAAAACACATTTTACGGTTGTGTGAACTTACTAATACATACAGACAATCACACAAAATTTAAAAAAAAATCTATGTATATATTTGTGTGTATTTAAATATGCGTGTTTGTTTAATAGTGTAATTTTTCAAATGTGACTTTTTTCCATGATATAATAATGTCTGTGTTGACTGGTTTATGTAAATAAATCGAATTTTTGAATTTTGACGCTTTGGTAATCATCAAAATAAACCAGAAAATATAAAAATCTATGTATGTGTGTAATTTTCAACATAAAATATTGTTAAATCACATGTGTGTTTACAGAAATATAAAAACT
The DNA here is from genome assembly GCF_022045245.1 of Lucilia cuprina. Lineage (NCBI taxonomy): Eukaryota > Metazoa > Arthropoda > Insecta > Diptera > Calliphoridae > Lucilia > Lucilia cuprina. Next base: position 48,943,838 of record NC_060951.1, on the reverse strand, counting down.
GTGTTAACGGTAGGGTGCATATTTAAATAACTTCATATTTCACATACAGGAGTTTTATGTAGTAGATTGATAAAATTGAAATAAAAATATGCCACTGAACAGAATTTTTGTTGTTGTACTTTAATAATTGGATGACAACAAAATTGACTTTTATAAAAAAAGTTGTTCTGAGTGTTAAAAAGTTAATAGGTAATGAATATCTATTAAAATGGAAAAAATGAAAGGAAAATAAAAGTGTTTTTTAATCCACTTTTTTGGAGTAGACTTACTTATATATGCAGGAAAATCCTAAATAATTTACAAAATATTTTTTTTGGCTTAAAATGTTTCTAAATATGCATGTGTGTGCTTTTTAATAAATATTTAATTTAATTAATATGAATTAGTAGAATTTTCTGTGAAAACAGAAATTTTAATTTTTAATCAATATTAATTTTTTTATAAAAAAAGATAATTTTTTCGATTTTTTTTGGTGAAAAGAATTTTTTTCTTTTAAATGAAAATAGTTTTTTCGTTTAAAGCTCTTAAAAAATGATTTACGAAGTTTTTTTTTTCAATAATTTTTTTTTGAAAGAGATTAGCTTCTAAAATCTTTCTAAAAAAGGGAATATTTGAAAAAAATTTTCAAAAAATTGGGAATTTTTGAAAAAAAATCTATGAAAAGAGAATTTTGAAAAAAATTTCTATAAAAAGAAAATTTTTGCAAATATTCTACAGAAAAATTTTTTCTATAAAAAGAAAATTTTTATCCGAATATTTTCTTTAAAAAATTAAAAAAACAAAAAAAATCATTGAACTTTTTTGTAAAATAAAAACAGATAATTTTGAATATAACTGGAAAGTTTATTCAGTGTGAATTTAAGAAATAAAACTTATTTTGAAATGCAAAGAAGAAAAAATTTTGAAAACGATTTCTGCCAGTTGCTCATCAAAAACTTGGTAATAAGTTGCAATCGTAACCACTTACCCATTAACATACTTTTCAATGACTACTACATATCGTTCTTATTACATAGAAGTACTTTAATAACGTCTTATTTATAAAGTGTTATATAATTATTTTATAAATCATTAATCAGCTTCTGTATGAAGATATCACGCGATTTGCAATGACAGACTTTTCTAATTACTTGTAAGCGATTGTAAGCACTTGCTTCCAATAAGATCATTGTGCTAAAATAATGACTTAAAATGCTATTGTGTAAGTTAATTTTACATGGTAATGAATGTTTACAAACAACACAATTTTAATTGTAAGACTTCATTTGTTTTTATATTTTGTAAAACAACGCAGTCATTGCCAAGACGACTTTAAACAATTTAAGAGTTTTTCATTAAATTCTTTCACACCATTAAATCAACCCTTAAGTTTTGCAAACGTTATTTGTTGAACTTGAATCTTTAAGAATTATTTAGGTATTATGACATTTTCCCCCGTTCTCCTTTCTTTAGCATTACGAATATGAATGTAAGCAAATGTTTTGAAACTTCAAACTTCATTACATTACACGTGCACAACAAAAATAACAAAAATGATCAAACATTGCTGAAACCCGGAGACCATAGTAATGCCTTTGTAACACTTAAACTTTTATTTAACTCTATGGTTAAATTTGTATCTACACATACATATATATAAATGTTTTTGTTATTCATGCAGCTAACGTCAACAAACAATCAAACAAATAAAAAACATAGGAAAATAGTATTGAAGGTAACAATGAGTTTTTTCCCCTTTTTTGCAATTTCAAACCGTTTAATTTTCATGTTATGTAAATAATCATAAAATTGTTGCTTCTTTTTAAATGTCTGTTACTTGTAATTGGTTTACAGAATCCCTCCTCCTCTGGTTTTATAGCCAGAATCGAAAATTATAACACCGCAGGCGGTACTAAAAAAATACCCATAATGGGGTTAGAAAAAGTTTGCATTTATTTTGAAATTTCGTTTCAAAAAAGCAACATATGTTTAAGGTGATAAAAAATGGAAACATAAAAATTGTTACATATTTGTTATAGAAATTGAGAATTTAAAAAAAAATTTTAAATTTAATTTTTTACCATACAAATAATTTATGTAAATAATACGTTTTTGCTTGTTTTAATCTTTTCTTGCTATTTTATAAACTGTTTGTAAATTAGCTTTTACTTACTACGAGTTTATGTAGAAGATTATACAGTACTTCCATTTCCTTTGAAATGGAAATACTTAAATTTAAAGCATGGGAATGCGTATTTATCGAAAAATAAAATAAAAAACAGAGAAGTTAGAAATTAAATAAATTTTATAAATGTCTCCTTTGAAAAAGTAAATAAGACTTTAATTTTTTCTAAAAAAAAAAGAATTTATCCACAATTTTTTATAAAATTCAAATTTATCGAAGATTTTCTATAAAATGAGAATTTATTGAACATTTTCTATAAAAAATTTATCAAATATTATGTATAAAATAAGATTTTATAAAAATTTTATATAGAAAGTGTATTTATCGAAAGTTTTCTTTAGAAAATGTATTGAAATTTTTCTATAAAAAGAGAATTAATATAAAATTTTCTAAGAAAAGAAAAATTAAAAAAAAAAAAAAATTATATAAAAAGAGAGTTTGTAATTTTTTATAAAAAGAGTATGTTATTTTAAAGGAAATTTACATAAAATTTTCTAAAATAAAAATTTAGCAAAATTTTTAATGAATAGAAAATAATTAAAAATTATCTTTAAAAATTAAACTTCCCAAAAATTTTTTATAAACAAGACAATTTATAGAAATTTTTTATAAAATTGAAATTTATCGAATACTAAAAAAGATTTTATAGAGATTAAGATTTTATATTCTATAAAAAGAAAATTTAACGAAATATATCTATAAAAAAATAGAATTTATCGAAAATTATTTATAAAGAGAGAATTTATAGAAAATTATCTATAAAAAGAGAATTATCTATAAAATGAGAATTTTTCAAATATTTTCTATATAAACCGAATTCATCGAAAATTTTCTTTAAATGAAAAGTATCAAACATTTTCTAAGAAAAGAGAATTTATAGAAAATTTTCTAAAAAAAGAGAACTTATAAAAAATGTTCTATAAAAGTATTTTTTTATCTTTTATAAAACGAGTATTTATTGAAAACTTTCTGTAAAAAGAATTTCAATTTGTACATAAATGTAAGTATGTAAAAATTTTAATATTATTATACATACATTAACATATGTATGTGTGATACAAATAGTAATATAAGTACATACACTCTAAATTTATAGAAAAATAAATTTATGCATACGTATGTATATTTTTGTATGTTATTGTTGTGTATCTCTCAGCATTTCAACAAAATGTTGTCAATGTCAGTGCAAAAGTATGAAATAAAATGAAAAATAAAAGTATTTTATTAAAAACATGTCGTATCAACATTGTTTAAAAAATTTGATATGAAATATTCTATTTACAAATGTATTCCTTAATATGTTATATGGCGTGTCTGTTTGTGTATCATCATAATCATCACCAATATCAACGCATACATCGACAACATCATTTGTTATAAAAAAATATATATTTAAAGGAATAAATTCTTGAATCGATTAATTTATTTGAAAAATCTGTTTTTCTAATTAATTAAGCTTTGTGTATGTAATGTTACAATTGATATTGACATAAAAAATAATCATAAAATTCTTTCAATACTCTGTTTTACAGATTGACACCATAAAACACATTCATACATTTAAAAAAAGTAAAATTTGTAATTCAAACAACATTGAAGGCCAATAACAAACAAGACACAATACAATTTTACAACAAACCATGCAACTTTTATGTTGCTACTTGAAGGTACATACAAACATGCTTGCGTATGTATATAAGTATAAAAGTTCCAGCAGTTTTACAAGGAGTCAATGTATCAATTTGGGAAACAATTTACTTTATTAATCTAATTGTTTCAGTACAATTTTAAAGAATTTATCAAAAGTTGAATAGAGTATTAATCAAAAGTTTTCTATAAGTAGAGAATTTGTTTAAAATATTCCATAAGATGAGAATTTTTGAAACATTTTTTATAAAGTGAGAATTTTTCTATAGTCGAAAATTATCTATAAAGAGTAAATCGAAAATTTTCTATTATGAACAAATTTATCAAACATTTCTATGAAGGGAGAATTTATAGACAATTTTCTGCAAAGAGAGAATTTATCTAGATAAAGAATATTTATCAAAAATCTCCTATGAAGAGATAATTTGGCAAAAATTGTATGAATAAATTTTAAATTATCTTAAATAAAATATTCTGACAAATTTTCTATGTTAAAAATTTTGCAAAAAGAGAGAATTTTGTTAGTATTTTCTATAAGGAGAATTTATTACGAATTTTTTATAAAGATATTTTTATCGAAGATTTTTCTATAAAGGGCAATTTAATCGAAAATCATCATAAAAAAGAAAATTGATCGAAAATATACTCATAAGTGCAAAGTTATCAAAAATTTCTTTATAGGTGGAAATTAAAAAAAAATTTTGCAAAGAGAGAATTTATCTAGAAAATTTTTCAAAAATTTCCTATAAAGAAATAATGTAGCGAAAATTTTCTATTAAACAATAGAAGATTATTGGAAATATTTAATGTCAGACATTTTGTATAAAGAGATATAATCCTTTTTTAATCTATAAAGAACAAGTTAAAAAATTTTTTTATAAAGAGATAATTTTTCAGATTGGTTTTTTAATAAAGTGAGAATTTATCGAAAAACTTTCTATAAAGATATGTTTTATCTCAATTTTTTTCTATGACGACAAAATTTAGTGAAAACTTTTTTAAAGAAAATTTATTAAAAATCTATAAATAAAAACATTATTGGAAATCTCATATAAAGATAAAATTGTTTAAAATTTAAATTTATTGGACATTTTGTCAAAAGACAATTTTTTTTCTAAAAAGAGAAAGTTATTGAAAATGTCTATAAATAGTGAATTTATTGAGTCTTCAATTGACTCAAGACCAGATTTGTCTACGACTCAATATCAGAGTTGTCAACTGATTGAACACCAGAATTTTTAACTGATTAAAATCCTAAATCACCGACTGATTCAACGCAAGAGTCGTCAATGGAATCAACACTAAACCATCCACTGATTCTACTCAAGAACCTACTGATTTAACTCGAGTGTCTTCAATTGATTAAACTTCAGAGTCTTTAACTGACTCAACACCAGAATCATCACCGATTTAACACCATAATCTTTAACTGATTCAACTCCTGAATCATCGACTGATTCAACGCCAGAGTCGTCAACGGATTCAACTCCAGTTTCTTCAATTGATTCAACTTCAGAGTCTTGAACTGACTCAGCACCACTGTCTTCAATTGACTATACACTAGATTCATCCACTGATTTAACTCCAGATCCGACTTACAAATTTTGAAAAGAAACAATTTAAAGTAAATGTATTTCATAAATTCAAAATTAATGAAGAATTTGCACATCGAACTGCAGGGTATAATGAATGTGTTTTATTTGTATCTACTTTATTATAACTGTATGAGTGTATCTCTGTGTGTGCCTTCAATATTGAAAAATATTATGGTAAAAAAGGGTTTCCTGTTTTGTTTTGTGTGACGAATCTCATCAGGGACTGGTTGTATTGTATTTACAATATCAGTTGGTATTTTATTTATTACTCACCCACAGACAAACAACAGATACAGATACGTTCATTGCTACGTTACTGTAAATGTTAGCACAATTCTTATGACTTTTAACATTCACTCATGTTTATTTTTTTTTAAATTTCAAACAAGAAAAAAGTTTTTAAAAAAATAGATAAAGCCTTTACTTATGCATTTTGTAAAGTATCTTGTTTAATTTTAACTTGACTGGAGAAAAATAAGTAAACGAAGAGAAATACATACTTTCACATGAAACTGCAGGCAAAGCGCATAAAAAAGAAGTAGGAGAAAAATCTAACATATTGGATTTGGGATTTGTAATATGATACATTTAGTTGGCATTTTACTAAAATGTCAGATAAATCACGTTTTACAATATTTGACAAAAGTATTCAAAAGAATACAAATGATGAAAGAAAGCTAAAATTGTTGAAAGGCTAAGAGACAGACAGACATACACAGAAAATCATAAAAGGTAAATTTAAAAAAGGAATGGAAAAATGTGAATATTGAAAAGTTTAAAAATTTGTATTAAACTTCTATTGGCAGGTTAAATAATATTTAAATTAAGAAATTATTTGTATTTAACTCTAAACAATTTTCTTGGCAGGTTAACAAATTTGAGAGATTTAAAAAGATTTTATACCAGATATTTTAAACACATAGAAAATACATAACATTAATAATACCTTAATGTCATAATATCTGGTATAAGTTGTTATCATTTAAAATTTAAATTTAAATTATGCAAAATTTGAAAGTGATTAATTTTACAACAAATAGATATCGAATCAATATCCCCCCCGACTCACAATCTAATAAATAGAATAATGTGAAGTAATAAACATTGATTAGTGTCTAATAAAAAATCTTTTAAATTATGTATACATTTTTAATACTTTCAAATGCAATAGTAATTTTCTTTAATCCCAATTGTTTTCGACAATTTTCACAGTACGAGACAATCATTAGATTTATTTTAAGTGATCATCACTTATACTAAATTTATCACATTTAAACGATCATAATTTAGTAAGTAGTCATAACTAAAACTACATGAATTTTTTAAAAGCACTTGTACATTAATTTAAATGTTTATTGCTTGTGAGCAGACAATATAAATGTATATAATAAAAAAAATAAAACAAATAGAAAAAATACGAAAGGTACAAATATTATAACACACTTACGAAAAAAAACAAAATTATACAATTTGTTTGTTTTTTTTACCTCGTATGTGGAATTTCGTATGATAATCATGCTTGAAAAACATAATATTATCACAACAAGATTAAAATATCATCATGCATGCATGTAGCAAACATGGTTATAGTGAAAATAAAATTATAAAAATATAGAGAATTTTTTATTCTATTTAACATTTCTCTTCTGTCTGTCTCATTTATACTTGTATAATTTTCAGGAATGGGAAAGATGCATTTTATGTATTAAATTAATTTTAATTATATTTATTAATATATAGTCCAAACATTTGAGTATTCCTAGCATATTGACAATTCTCAAGACTTGGGATATATAGCAGTTTATGAACTAGTTATCTAATATTTACTAGGTTATGAACTAATCTATGAACCATTCTATGAACTATTCATGAACTATTCATGAACTATTCTATGAATTAGACTATGAAATTGTCTGTGGACTGGTCTATAAACTAGTTTATGAATGCCTATTGACTAGTCTTAAGAATAGTCTATAAACTTATCTATCTACTACCTTGTAAACTATTCTTTGATGTAGTCTAACGTCTATTCTATGAACTAGTCCATTAACTAGTTAATTGATTGGTCTATTGACTAATCTTGATATATAAGCCATAGACTAATATAAGGACTAGTCTAAAGATTAGTCTATTTGTATAATTACTATTTACTAGTCTAAAGTTTAATTTATAAACTAGTCTATGTACTATTTTAATGACTACTTCAATAACTAGGCTATTGAATAATCAATGGAAAAATGCAATGGCTAGTCAACAGTCCAGTCTTTTGAATAGTCCATAGGTAAATTTCTAAAGTATTATATACTCTAGACCATGTACTAGTGTTTGGAGAAGTCTATGGGTTAGTCTATGACTAGTATATAGATTAGTTTATAGATTTCTTTATGGATTGTCTGTAAATTAGTTTGTATTAGTATTCAATAGACTGCATGAATGATTACTTTATTTTCGAGTTTAGTCTAGTCTATTGACTATTTTAAGGATTAGTTCCTTGATTGGAGAAAGAACTAGTTAATAGATTGGTCTACTTTGTAGTCGGTCGACTATTTTATTGTTTCGTCTATTGACCTTGGACTACAATATTAACTAGTCTAGCTTATGTATTAGTCTGTAGGTTAGCCTATTGAGTACATAGTACATTGACTAAAATATTTCCTAGTCTGTGGTTTAGTTAATTGATTAGTTCTTTGATAAGTTTATCGACTATTGATATGACGTGGAGGTACTGTTAAAAAAGTATTGAATTTTTACATCTCTGGTGAATATGTTACATTATGAATATGTATATGTATGTGTTTTTTGTTTTTGTTGTTCTATGCACTTTAAACATATTATACATACATTTACATATGAACTTATATTTTTTATTTTTTTAGTTGAAGCATCCATCCACTGCTGCTGCTGTTGTATTTATTATTATTTAGTATTGTTGTATAATAAAAATGCTTGACAATTTCCAGGTTGACATGACACTAAACCACACGTTCCACAGCTGTTTTGTTTATCCATGTATTTAATGTTTTTTTTTAGGAATTGTTTCTTTCTGTAAATCAAGCAACAATTGTGGAATATTGTACTGTACAGATAGATACAAAATTAATGTAATCAGAGAGTGCAGTTTGAAAGAATGCTAACATAGTGTAATATAAATTAAGTCTTTAGAGTACACATTTTGTATAGGAATGGCTTTTTAGGACGATTTTGTAGTCCTCAAAAAATGGATTGTTTTCAAAAACTTCATTTTAAAAGAACACATTCCTTAAAACCACAAATGTAAGTAACTCACCACCTCTTACTCTCCACGCCAAAAAGTATAATTGTATAAATGAATAAATGAATAAACGATCGTTTGGATATTTGGTTTTGGTTTATTTTAAATGGACATGTTGTGCCTCCCATTAAAACTGACGTTTTATTAAAACGTTTATTGTTTGAATGTCTCCCTTTTGTAATTTGTAAATTGAAAAATACTCTCATAGATACGATGTAGATTAATTCGTATCAAAGGTATGTGTTCAGGTATTTTAACATGACAACTATGAGTGTTTGTGTATTTGAATTCAAACATATAGTAAATTGTTGTAAACATTGTAAATTGTTTACTAATGCAAAGGTAGCAAAGTGTTAGCAATTTGTTTTTTTATTCATTCATTCATTCATTCATTCATTCATTCGTGCCATATTTATTTTTTTCTAGTTCACATAACATTGAAAATTTTATAAATAAGTTTTGCTAGAAAAAAGGGTGCAACATAACGTATAAGTGATAATAAATCTAAACATATTTTGTAAAATTTTATATGCAAAAAGCTGTGGACTGTTCAATAGTCAGTAATAATTGAAAATATTAGGTTGTAGTCGGAAAAATAGTTTTAATTTTGTGTCGAGGACTATGAATAAAAAATTGAAAAAAGGGATTAAAGTATAAAATGCATATATTTGAGTTTAAAATCGTATTAATGTGAGTTTGAGAGATTTAATGAATTTTTGTCTTATAAATGAAAAGAAATAAACTTCATTATGAATAAATTTAATGGTGGATTTTTGGGAAAAGTGTTGTAGTAGAATACTGAATTATGTTGGAAGTAAATAGTAAATGGTAATTATTTTTTACTTTTTTTTGTCTATTTTCAATTATAAAAATTTTAAATTGATGTTGGTTTTCCCTGTTTTTTTATAAAAAATAAAAATTTAGTTTTTTATTCTGTTTATCATAAGTTTTTGATGGGTAGTTATTTCATATACAAATCGTGTTATAAAATAAAGTTAAAGTGGTTTTGTATTTTTTCATCTATTTTAAGAACTAATTTAGATTTTGTATATTAAAATATATTATCATGGAAAATGTGTTTGAAAGTTATTTAAATATCTTTTACCAATTTAAGGTTTCTTATATAAAAATCCTTTTTTATGATATATTAAAGTAAACCTTAACTTTTAACATGTAAAACTATGTCATAAATTTGTCCGTATACTAGTCTATAAAATTGGAAGACTAAATTGTTTATAGACTAGAAGATAGAAATCTAAAAATAATAGTTATTCAACTAGTGAATTGATTAGTTTAAAAACTTGTCAGTAAAGAAATGAATAGAATCGGTGTACTAAGCCAAAGTTTTTAATCTTTGGCAGAAATTTTAAATAAAAAATTAAAAAATTAAATTTTCATTGTCTGATTGGGTTTAACAAGTATCTTTACTAGTTTTTCTATGGGGAATTTACAAATTTATTACAACAAATATTTAACAAAAAAATAGGCGTGGCGTGGTCTGCCAAATGTTATCAAAAATCGGTTGAGTTATTGTTTGTACAATTTAATAATTGCGTGAGCGTATAAATTAAAGTTTTTATTTAGTTTAAGAGAGTTTTAGTTTTTGTGAAACTTGCAATGTTTAAAAAAAAGTGTAATAACATTTAGGTTTTCTGTGAAGTGTAAAATACCATTTTGCTCTAAAGATATCTTAAATTTTTTAATACCTACATTTACTATTAGGGAGACTTCTGAAAGAATTCTTTAGTGCATTCAAATTATTTCAGGATCAACTTATTGCCACGCCCATTTAAATACAACTGGAAACCGAAAATTAGTTATAGATGTTGTTCAGGGAAAATTTATGAAATTCAATAAAAAAAAATAGATGACCACAGCAATTATCAGACAGATCGCCGTTGTGATAATTTGCAGGGAATATGCTTTAAGAATATAATAAACTTTCTGGATTTCATGGGCTTTCAATTTAAATAATTTTTTTTCTATTTTTCTAAAAGCGGTCCACCTAATGTTTGTTTCTGTATTGAAATTAAATGCAAAAACAATAAACGAAAATGTATTTCGTTAATGCTTAATTAAATTTTATGTAAAGTTTCACTTTTCTATAAATACTATCTTTTGGCAAGTATTATTTACATTTGCAACATTACACAATTACAATGTATATGGCTGTTGTACATACATATGAGGAATTTCGTGTCAAGTGATCCAATTAAAAAACTTAATATTTTAAGTTAATTACAATTTTCTGATTTGTTTTGTTTTATTTATTATTGTTTTAAATGTTTATTTAACATTTTTCTAAATTTTTTCATTTTACAAAAGTATTATTTGCAAAAAACAGATGTTCATTGTTTATAATATTGAGTGAAAAGTAGGCTGAACTGATTAAGTGAACTGAACTTAAATCCATAACTGAAAAACGCAATCATCGGTTAAAGTCTACCTAAATTTGTTCCGAGTTTAATCTAACAGCAAGTTAAGCCTAGTTTAACTGAGTAGTAAGAAACCCGCCCTTAGGCTGACATTTTTGTCATACAGGTTTTTATATAATTCAGTGTAATTTTTCACCTATTTGTCCTATCAAAAATTTCCCAAAGGAGTTAAAAGTATATGTTTTAATTAATGAATAAATTTTTTTCAACATTTACTACAAAATTTTTTCTCAGCTTTCTGCTGGGACTTTTTGAACTAAGAAAAAAAAATATAAAATAAATAGCTCTCTGAACCCTTTTAGATATTTTTTCAATTGACATGAAATTTCCCATATGTATTTGAACAAAGGTATGAAACATTTTAATCTTCTGTATAAACTGTGTAAATAATTGAACACACTGAATATACAAACTATATACGTACTTATTTTATATTTATAAGATGGTCAGAGATAATGAAGTTTAAGAGTATTATTATTTATAACCCAGGCAAGAGTATGTACACACACTTTAAACAATGAAATTTTACGAAAATGAAGATAAATTAAATAAAATTTTAATAAAACATGTATGTAGGTTTATGAAATGATTTTTTTCATGTATGTTTAATAAACAAGAGAGGGCAATTATATATTTTTTCATGAAAAGTGTCCAATGCAAACAAACAATTAAAAAATATTTCCATAATGATTTTTAACAGAAATTTTAACTGTTTATTAAGATTAATTTAAACAAATTATAAAAATGACAAGAAAAATTTAAGTTTATTTAATTTAACACTCAAAAAAAATCAATAATTTGTTTTACTTCTAATGGGAGTATGAGTGATTTAATTATATGTTAAGCATACGCAGTGTTTTCAACCAAATAAATATATATTTTTATAATTAACCAAACTTTTATTCATGTTTTTTGTTTAATTTAAAAAACAAAATTTATTGTTTGTTTATTTTATTCTATATATATTTTTATTAATTTTATTATTGACCTTTGTTAGTTTGCCGGGCATAACATAACATGTTTGAATGCTTAGACATTTCGCTCTAATTGAAATGTATGTATATGTTTTTTGTTTGTTTTTATTATTATTTAAATTGCACTTAATAAACTAAACTATTTAGTTAAATGCATTTAAAACTGTAGTAGTAGGTAGATGCGATATGCTAGCAAAATCGTAGGGGTCTGTTTGATTACTTTAATAAAGTGTGTTGTACGTACTGCTGTTAAACTGTGATAATCACGGAATATATAAATTAAAGTGTATTTGGAAAAACATGCTAGTGATTTTAATTTAAATAAACACTAAATCTCAAAAATGAGAAAAGAGATTTAGAGGGATGGTATATTAAACACCAGTGGAAATAAAAATTATTCTCGTCTGCGTTTGTGTTTAATAAATCTTTCTTAAATGATTTGCTTTACAAATCCTTGACATTCTATCATATTTGTTACTAAATAGTTGCAATCTCAAAAAATATTAATTATTTTATTTAAACAGACAATAAATACCAACAATGTAGACAAAATTTTCAAGCAGACAAAAGAAAAAACCTGAAAATATTTATATTTTATTCGACACAGACACATTAATATCAAAAACAATAAAAATTGTAACTATACAAATACTAGCCAAAATAAAACAACTAAAAAAATATACTTATTTCCTTTAGCTACTACTACTACTTGTCAATAATAATAATAATAAAAATCCAAAAAATAAAAACAAAAGAAAACAAATATTAGCACACCCTTGAGACAAGACTTTAGTTATGACTTAGACGTACAAGACAAGACTGCTACTTTTGTATAGAGAAAAATATATACCCATTCCATACCTTCGCAAAACTATCATTTTCATGTCCAAAGTTCACAGAAATCCTTTTACATGAACAACACTTTATGACATGACAAATACCAAGGACAGAAAAGTAATATAAAGTAAAGTCCAAAGTTTATGATCAAAATTGCTGAACTCCATTAAATGAACAACAAAACAAAAAATAAACAAAAAAATGTTTTTTAGATAATTTAACCAATTGAAGTGAAATGTTTAAGACTAGTTAATAAAAGTTTGTTTTGGAGTTTTTAAAGATTTTAGGAAAAGTTGGATTTTATAAAGTGTTACAATCATGGTGTAAAAAGTCATATTTAAGGTGTTAATAGCAGAAATTTTAGGAAACTTATAAAAAATGTACTTATATGGGAAATTTTTGAAAAATTTCATTTTACAAATTTGTCTATATTTTGTCTATAAATTCCATAAGAAATTTGATTTATAAATCGTTTATAAAATAAAATTTTTTATGAATAAAAAGGGTAAATCATATCTATTTTTTAATTAATAAAATTTTATTTATGAATTAAAGGTTCTTTTATAGATTATATTGAATAAATTTTTTTAATTTACAATTTTATAAATTTTCTTTAAAAAAAAAAAATTATTTAAATTTTATTTTACGATAAATTTTCTTTTAATTTACGATAAGTTTTCCTTTTGGGGAAAATTTACGATAAATTTACTTTTTATAAAAAATAAAGGATAAATACTATTTTTATTAAAAATTTTCAATAAATTGTGTTTTACAAAAAATTTAGAATAAATTTTCGTTTTATAGGAAATCTACTATAACATTTTTTTATAGAAAATTTTTAATAAATTTTTTGTTTTATAGGAAACGTTCAAAAACTTTATTTTTACAAAAAATTCTAGATAAACCTTCATTTTATAGAAAATTCACAATAAATGTTCTTATTAAAGAAAATTGTTTATAAAATTTCAATACTTTTTTTGTATAGATATATGATATGATAAATCTTATTTTCCATAAATTTTCTTACTTAATAAAATAAAGGATAATTTTTTTATCTATAAAAAATATTCAGTAAAATTTGTTTTTTTTTTCTATTTAAAAATATACTTTTCTTTTTCATAGAAAATTTTCAATAAATTTTCTTTTTGTAGAAAATTTTCAATAAATTTTCTTTTTAGAGAAAATTTAAGATACATTTTTAGAGGAAATTTACGATACATTTTCTTTTTAGAGAAAATTTACGATACATTATCTTTTTAGAGAAAATTTAAGGTAAATTTTTTAGAGGAAATTTACGATACATTTTCTTTTTAGAGAAAATTTACGATACATTTTCGTTTTAGAAATCTATTGAAAATTGTTGATAACTTTTTAGTTTTTTAATAGAAATTCCATAAATTATGATTTCAGAAATACTAATTCAATATTTCCTGTATATAAGATTGCCAAAATTTGTATAAAATTTAAAAAAAAAAATTTATAATTTTGTTTTAATAATCTCTGTAGTTTTAATGATAAAAAAAATTAATCTCTTTTTTCTCTTTAAATTAATTACATTATTTAAACAAAATCTACTCATTAAATTGCAATTAGTGTTATTTAATTACAACACTTTTAGCTTATTTTTAAATTAAACTAAATTAATTTTAAATCCAACCAAACGTTTCGGGTGCGTTGTCCTTTTTAATCGCAAACACAACAACTACAAGAGCAACAACAAAAACAAAAATCCATATAAATCTACAGCTGTTAATATGTACTCAACTTCATTAAATTCTACAAATACAAGCAAATTATAAAAAATGTAGTGCACGCACACTATTTCACTTTTTACGTTCCTTTGGTGCAATCCAGCTCACTTATTCACTCTCTTCTTTTTCGATTTTTTCCTGCTTTCTGGCTATACGAGAGTATTTGCTGTTGTTGTATTTGCAAATCCTTGTAAACAACATCTAAGCAACATTCGCTCATACATACTCCAAAAGAAACATTTCCTTTTGGGTGAAAAATAATTAAAAGAGGTCTCACGGCAGTTAGAAAATAAAATAAATAAAAAAATACAACAACAACATAAGCAACAGCTACAACTATATTCGCTGCTTAAATGTAGATGAAGGTGTACTTTGAATTTTTAAACAAGTGCAACAGCAAAAGTTTTCGCAAAAAATGTTAAAAAACATATGCAACAACAGGCACCAACAACATGGTACATAGTGTAGAAAGAAGAGCAATAACCTTACTGGTAATACGAAATATGAAAAAAAGTGCAACTTAATTCAGGGGTCATAGTTCATTGGTTTAAAAATAACAACAAATAATAAAAATAAATGGAAAAAATATATAAAAGAAAACTTTGATTAGTTCTTGGCTTAATGCACTTAAGCCACACTTAAGCAGAAGAATGATAAAAACCTTTCTATAGCTCACACGATCTGTTAGACCGTTTATTAATATAAAAAAAAAACAGTCACAAGTTTTTAAAAAGATTCTAATGAATAACCATTACTTATATCATTAGATTTCAGAAAATTTTAATTCCAATGACCGATATTGGAAAAGTTAAAAGAAATTGGAAAATATATTTAAAAAGTTAAGAGAAATACTAAAGTGTACCTATAACAGAAAATTTTTCGAAATTAAATTAACAATATATTTTATAATATTTTAAATCGTAGATAATAAATAGTTGGCGCAGTATTTTCTCTGCGCATGTGAATTAAACAGATTTAAATTCATCATTACTCTTACAAATTATCTGTCAACAATGTCATCTCTGCCTTAGAATAATTTTCATTAATTACACATTACGTTTAACATAGTGCAATACTCCCTTAGGAGTCTTTTGGAAAGCGATATGAAATATTATAAAATGAAATAAGAAAACGTGCAAACACTCGATTCATATCAACTTCACAAACTAAATATATTAAGGGTGTTCAGGAAGAACTTTGAATAAAAAGATAATTAATTAAAATGTAGTCTCTACTAAGGACCAAATTATAGTCTAGACTAAAGTACATACTATAGACTCGAAAATAGTATGAACTACATTATAGACTATAGTATCGACTATATATCAGACTAGAGACGTGAAAATAGTGCAGACCATAAACTCGACAATATTCCAGACTTCTGACTAGACTTCTAGTATATGCTAATATAGTCCAGACTAATATAGTCCAGACAAAAGTTAAGACTGTAAACTCGACTATAGATTATACTACTGACTCTACTTTTCTTAAAATTATAGTCTAGCCAACTGTTTAGAATGTAGTTAAGACTATAGACTCCGAAATAGTTTACATAATATTCGATAATAGTCAAGACTTTTATGTAAACTATATGTAGTCAAGGCTATTGACTAAACTATACTCGCGGATATTAACTAGACTAAAGACTAGACTATAGTCGACACAAATGACTTGGCTGTAATTGAGCCCATTCGAGGCTATTGACATAAAAGCACTAAGAATATACGACCCACTTACTGCGTTAGTTGGATACAATAAGTATTTAGACACTATGCGAAGAGTACATTCATGATGGAACTAACAAACTTATGAGTAAGAGTCATCCTAGTGTAACATGGAACCGTGAATACCTCTAATATAATTCACACATAAAGCGATACTGAAACTAGTAATCGTCTCTGTGTTTGAGTGAGTGCATTATTAAGTTTTTGTTAGAGATGTGATATAAACAAAAACATGACTTTATACTAGATTGTTGTCATCATAGTCGTTGTTGTTGTTTTCGTTGCATGGTTCATCTCCTTCAACAGGAGCGATTTTTGTATACAACATATACATATGTTTATACGGAGTAAAAAGAAACAGAAGATGTTTAATTCAGAGACTAATTAATGCAACTATGACAATAATGATGATAATGATGGTTAGTTGAATAGATGCATGGTATGTATATAGATGCTGTGAGTAAATAAATAGAAGAAAATCTAAATTTGTACAGTATTATGTACATATACATAAATATAAATAGTTTGCAAATATGTAGTAGGTGTTGCATGTTGCATTATGTCATTGAGACATAAAACCATTAAAATACTATAAAAATTTTAGTTAGAAGGAAATTGCTTGTAGTAAGTATGTTCAAAGTTTGCATATGTGTTGTTTTTGTTAAGGAGAAATAATTACGAAAATGAGTTTTACAAATTTAAGTCATGTATTATAAATAAGGATTGGTTTCCCTCATTAAATACTAGGTATATATAAAATGTTTGTGACGAGTACCTTTGTCTTTTTATATTACAGCATAGTTTCAAATAATGAATTTTAGTTTTATAGAAAATTGTTGATTTTCATTTTATTAAAAATTTACTCTTTATAAAAAATTTAGGATAAGTTATATACAGTAAATTGTCGATGAATTTTTCTATTTATAAAAATGTAAGTCTTTATAAAATATTTTAACATTATTTAAAAAAAAAAAAAAAATTAATGTTATTTTTATTTTAAGTTTTTCAATATTTTCTAAAAATTCTGTTTTTTATATAAAATTAAAAAAACCTTTTATAAAAAATTTTTTAACAATTTTATGTTTATAAAAAAGTTTTAATAATTATTTTTTAACATAAAATTTAATATATTTTTTCCTTTTATAAAAAATCAAACAATTTTTATTATTAATTTATTTTAATAGAAAATTTAAAATTTTCTATACTTAAATATTTTTTTCTTTTGATATAAAACATTTAATAAATATTTTCTTTTTATAAAATTTTTATAAAAAATTTTCTAGGACTTTTCAATGAATTTTATTTTTATAGATTTTTTTCAATAAATTGACTTTTTATACAAATATTCTACATTTTTTCTTAATATAGAAAATTATCAATAATTTTTCCTTTTATAAAAAATTTTTAATAGATTTTACTTTTGTAGAAAATTTTTAATAAAGTTTAATTTAAAAAATTTTTTTCTAGGATTTTTCAATGAATTTTCCCTTTATAGAATTTTTTCAATAAATTGTCTTTTTATACAAATATTCTACATTTTTTCTTTTTAAAGAAAATTTTCGATAATTTTTCATTTTATAAATAATTTTTAATAGATTTTACTTTTGTAGAAAATTTTCAATAAAGTTTAATTTAAAATAAAAAATTCTAGGATTTTTCAATGAATTTTCTTTTTATAGAATTTTTTTCAATAAATTGTCTTTTTATACAAATATTCTACATTTTTTCTTTTTATAGAAAATTTTCAATAATTTTTCCTTTTATAAAAAAATTTTAATAAATTTTACTTTTGTAGAAAATTTTCAATAAAGTTTAATTTGAAAAAAAATTTTGAAAAAAAATTTCAATATGATTTTTCAATGAATTTTGTCTTTTTATAGAAATATTCTGCATTTTTTATTTCTATAGAAAAGTTTTTTTAATTCTTTTTTATAAAAAATTGTTTTTTAAAAAATGCCGTTCAGATCATGCTTTACCATAATATCCATTATGATACTATTTCATTAAACATCATTGAAATTCTAGATGTGCAACACTTGATGAACAAAGTGTGAATATATAAACTTTTGTCTAGTTTTCCTATTTTTTCTACATTTTTTGTTTTTGTTTTGCTTTGTTAGCATATGAAGATAAATTATGTGTTTGGTTTATATCCTAAAGTGTTGTTGTTTGTCGGTAGGAAAAGCTTTTATGTTTTATTACTATTATTATTTTTTTTTTTGTCCATTGTTTGGTTTAATATGAATTTATTTATATAATACCACTACATATATGTACATAAGGATATATATATATGTATGTGTTTTTATATTGTTATTATACATAGATATTATTTTGTCAAAACATTTCCAACTGGAACATGAAAACTGTTGCATTTTTCTGCCTTTATTCTTTTAAACTAAAGTTTTTTGTTGTTTGTGGTCTTGGTTTTAGTTATTTTGGAACTGCGTCTGCTGGGAGGAAAAAAATAAATACGTGCTTTTCTGTAAATATTATATATGGATGTGTATACAACAAAAAATAAATAAATAAAATATTCTAAAAATAAACAGTTGAATAGTTGCCAACAAGGTCTACTTGCAAGGATATTACAGAAGGTTATCAACCCAAAATATACAACAGCAACAACAAAAACATTTTCTGGCACAAGTTATCCTTAACAACAAAACAAAAAATATCTAACAGCCGTATTTTTTTGTATCTCTACATGCTTAGATGCACTTACACAACAACAACAAATATGAGAGTAAAAAAGCCGTGAGAGAAATGTAGTTGTATTAATACGCCACAATGTATGCTTCATTAAATTTTCAAATATGTATTTGTAACGATTGCTTTTGGTTAAATTGTGTTCTGAATAGGATTTATTTATTTATTCGCAAATATGCAAGCTGTTCTATACATACATCATACATAAATACATTTAAATACATATGTATATCTATTCATGAGTTGTTTTTTTAGTTACTTCAAAAGTTTGTAAGATATATTTATTCATTCATACATATTTTGTCTGATTTTTTTTTTTTGCATTTACATTAAAAATCTTATTCAATTGCATTTTCCTTACACTAGTCTATTTTATATTCTATTTTCATAGATAGAGTTTTGTTTGTCAAATTGACATCAACAAATATTTGTTATAAAAATACAAATAAAAAGTAATTTTTCTTGGGTTACATTATTTACATTCCAAACAAACACACATTTTGTGAAATGTAAATAATGACAATTATGATGAATACTATAAGAAGATTTATTTTGTTGAAATATTTTTCTTCTAACACTAAAGTAGTTTATGTTACTCATAAAAACGGAGATGAATAGTGTTCATCCCATAAATTTAAATTGTTCATTTAATAAAATATTTAATGGCAAAAATACGGGATGTGCATTTGAAAAAATCACTTTTATGGAAGTCGTTGAGTCAATTTTATTAAAAATAAATTAATATCAAATTATCACTTTTATGGAAGTCGTTGAGTCAACTTTATTTAAAATAAATTAATATCAAATTATTCAGCATTTTTATGTCCTAAATCAATAATAATGGGTAGTTTTTTTATTAAATTAATATTATGCTCTTTATATAAATTTATCTTGAACATAATCTTTATATTTGTGATAAGTTCATGTATTACATTTAGATGTGAATAAACAGTTAATACTTAAAGATACATTTATATACTTTGCTACATATGTATGTGTACTTAAAAAGACCTTAATATGAATTTAACATAAATTTAGTATTTGTGTCTAAATATTAAATGGGGGATTATATGACTCTAATCTACTATATAACAGTTATTTTATACAATTTATTTATATATTGGAGACAAATTATTTACATTTTTGTATAAAACTAAACTGCTGACTTAAAGACATTTTTAAGGATATTGCAGAATAATATTCTTTCTGACATGTGAGAATATGAACCAGGGTTGTTACATATATTAGTACAACTCATTATCGAGTTTTTGCTCGATAATGAGATAATTGAGAAAATTTGTTTAAATAATCTTGGGGCACCTGTGTTTCATATACGTAAAAATCTTACTAAAACATATGTTGAAAAGTCTAGTCGTGAGCTAAAAAGCTATTTAAAATACTTTTCACTACTTTCTCAGTAATTACAAAGCTTGCTTACAAATAAGTAGTTAAATAAGTCATTACAAAAGGAGAGTTAAAAAGTTGTTATAATTTATGCTTGCTCGAGATTACTAACCACCTTCTTCTTTAGTTTATTGTTGTACACCTAATACCACTCCTTAGTTTTTTTTTTGTGCATCGAATAATAGTTTTCACAAACACAAATATAGTTTTTTTTGCATTATTTGTGTAAAAAACCGGGGGCGGAATAGTTATAGTGGGTGTGTTACTTTCCATAAAAGGAATATATGAGAAGATATAAATATATATTTTCATAATATTTTGATATTTTTTATCAATATGATATATTAATAGTAGAATATTGACCGGTTAAGTGATAACCGGAGATTGAGATTATGGGATTTAGAGTCCTAAAATTTTGCAGTTATCACTTTAGTTATACTACTAGAGACGTGACACATTTCCATTGGGAAATGATCTTAAACAAAACATTGATCACTGTATGTACACCGTGGTCATAAGAACTATTTTGACCTATAATTATAACATTTCGACTTAACATGACGATGATAATTATAACATTTCGACTTAAACAGTCGAACGGACTGGAGTACGATCGCATTGGATCATGGTACTATCCTGCAAAAAATAGACAGGTAAATCACAGGGCAAGAAACGGAATACGCACTATATGCACTGAATTTCAATAGGTCATTCAATATCAGTTTACCGACAAGGGATAATTAGGCCGCAAATATTGTTCTAAGAGATGACGTATTCTCCATCTTCACTGATGGCTCAAAGACAGAAAGGAGCACGAGATCGGAATCGGCATAATCCTTCATATATGCCATAGATACAGCCGCGAGAAGAATCCAGTAACTGAATCTTGAAAATTCCTCGCGAGGGACAGACTTGCATCAATCAATGTTGTCATACAGTGTTATTAAGTCGAAATATCTTCTCAATTGTATTTAATCATTGGCACAACCGACACAGCATCTTGTTGATTGATATGCGTTTATGGACATGAGAGCATCCGGGGAAATGAAATTTCTGATTAATGCGCAACAAAAGGACTAAACTCTTGTGCAAATAGATATTCACACTTCCCTGGCGACTCTATCAAAACTGATAGATTACTGGGCTTTGAATGAGACAGAACTCAGGTGGTCAATTATAACGACTTGTAGAATATCGAGACTGCTCTGGCTGACTCTGAGAATGAATAGGAGAACAAGGATTCCCTTCTCTCTTAGTAAGAACTCAATTGGGTTTAGCACTGGTATAATTTCTGGGTACTATGTGATTGGACATACATATGTCGGATCGTATGTGCTATCCACGTTAGAAGAAGACGAATCGGTACAGCACCACTAATTTAATGACTGCCCAACCTTACATGAGTACTACTCTATCCATGATTTAGACTAGTAAACATGATCGGTTTTATTAGAAATACGCGCTGGTTTTAACGGGGATCCTAAGAACCAAGAAGTACAAATTGATATAAGGGAATGTCAATGCTAGGCCTTTGAGTAAACACGTTAAGTAGCAAACAAGCTATCCTGAGAAAACTGTTAGAGATAGAATTCTTAAATTTTTTACGAAAAACATTGACATTCATATGAACAATTTAGGTAAAGCATTGCAGGACTAGAAGTAGGTAGACGTAGTACCTTTACGAATTAAATACGATAAGAATTTGGAGGTTATTAATTAATATCTTCTCTATCAACATGTTAAAGAATTCTTAAAAGTTTTTTAATTTGTTAATTATTCAATAAAACTCTATAAATACATTAAAGCAAAAACAAATGCATTTATCAATGCCAAGTTAGTTCAATTAAAAAAAATCTAATTGAATTCGGCTAAAAACACTTTTATTATTCAGTAACAGTAAGACCATAATTCTTAAAAGCATTAAACCGCATTACAATTGTTAGTTGTTCCAGAAAAATGTGGGGAAAAATAAACAATAATATATAGAATTTACTGAAAAGATTTTACAAATCCCTGAGTGTGTGTGTTTTAGTTAAAATAAGTGATGGTGCCAAATGTTTTTATGGGTTTTAGTTTTTTGTTAACTTTTTTTCCAATTACAATTTTGTGTGTACTAATTTAAAATAAACTATTTCTTACTTTTCTAGCTAAAATTTAGGTCATAGAAATTGTTTACATCTATTTCAATATCAAAAAAAAAAAAAAAATTCAATACTTTTTATACTTTTCATCGATATGAGTAGTATTTGTGTAAAAGTGTTTTGTGTGGGTGTATTTTTGTAATTGAAGTTTAAACTAGTTTTTTATATTTTATGGTATTTGTTTGAGACTAAAAGGCTGGAAAATATATAGTAGTTGTCATAAAACAAGGAGTAGAAAACAAATCTCACACTTTGTCTTCGATAAAAAATGGGAGTAAAAAAGCCATATAAGTACAACAATAAAAATAACATGAAGTGTATAGTTTGACCCAGTTTCTATCTTGGTTGCAACACTACACAATATTCGTATTTAACAGCCTTTAATATATCGTTTCAAATTTTTTTATCATTTACTCGTACGAGTTAAACTGTTTGTTACATACAAATATTTGAGGGAGGAGGTTTATTTTTTTTCTACTTTTGCCTCAACTTTCAAGCTTAAATAAATGTTTTTTATTGTGTGCCACATTTTTTTGTATGTTTGAGTATGATTATGATTATAACTGTATGGGTTGGTTACAACCTCAAATATTATAATGCATTTTATAGCTCCTGGGTTTATATCCTGTTTTTTGTTATTGTTATTACGGCAGCTGCTGCTGCTATCACAGATGCTGCACAATTTGTTGCATGTAAAGGAAACTTATAAACTAAAAAGGACAAACAAGGGAATGCAATAGAAATAACAGGAATACAACCGTTATGATCATAATATTTTGTTCACTCTATGTGGCGTGTTAAGAAAAAACATTCTATATAATTCTTTAAAAAATGCTAAGAAAAAACAAACTGCAATTTGTAATAAAATTGCACAATATTTTTTTACTTCAAACTTTAACTTTTGTTTGAAATCGTAGTGGATGCAAAATGAATTCAGCGATGAGTATCAACGAATAGTATATGCATATACAAAATTTAATGACCTATTTTTTCTTTATATACAGAAGTACATAAACATAGACGAATATATATATATATATACTTATAACAGTATCTATATTCCGTGTTATCTGTTATGTATTTATTTACAATAGGATATTTCTTTTCTCCTTTTTTATAATAATAGGTGGCGCTTAGCAAATATTTTTTTCTAGAATCTTTCTTTTCAAATTTTATTTTTATATATTTTTTCAAAAAATTTTGTTTTATAGAAAATTTTTAATAAATTTAGTTGTTAACCCTTTCACTTACAAAACTAAACCGCTGGATTTTTAATGGATTTGATTTCACCACACACTTTATTTTGACGTATATTGATCATTTTTGATGAAAAATGGAAAAAATGTTTTCGAAGGATATATTTTTTTTTTGGAAATAGCCATTTACTGCAGCTGTTTACTCAAAATTACGCTCAAAATCGAGAAAATTAAAAAAATTTCGTATACGTTAAAGAGTTAAAGAGAGCTATATCCAGTGTGCTTTGCTCAATCTAAATAAAAAAACACGATTTTTAAATATGTATTAAAATTCACAGATATTCTTTAAATGGAAATCCCACTTTAGCTACGCTACCAAATTTTACTTGCATATAAGTACTAATAAAGTTGTACATAAAAATTTGGGGACTTTATCTCTGGCAGTTTCTAAGATTTGCATTTTTTATTATTATTTTTTAAGTGGGCAGGGCACCTTGCCCATCTGAAAATTTTAAGTAAAAAATTTGTTACCGAGAATATGTGAAAATTTCAGAAAAATCGGTCTAGTCGGTTTTAGAGATAATATTCAATAAATTTTCTTTTTGTAGAAGATTTTTTAAAAATTTTCTTTTTTTTTTATAAAATTTTTCATAATTTTTTTAAATAAAATTTTATATCATTTTTATTTTTATAAAAATTTAATAATAAACTTTTTTTTTAGCAAATTTTAATTTTTTTATAAATTTGTTTTTTAGGGATTTTTTTATTTAAAAAAATTTTATAAATTATTTATATAAAAATTTAAATAAATTTTTCTTATAAAAAATTTATACACCTTTGTTTATGGACAATTTTTTTATAGAAAATGTTCCTGTTTTTTTCTAAAAATTTATTTTATAAAAAATTTTTTATAATTTTATTCAAAGATTATTTTCCTAAATTTATTTTATAGAAAATTATTTCTCTAATTTTCTTAACTTTTTTTACCGAAAAGTTTCCAGTTTTGTTTTACTTAAAATTTTTTTATATATAATTTTAAATAAAGTATGGTGTTTTTCTTTTTGGGGGAATTTTCTTGGCTTTTTTAAAAAACGCTCGTACTTTTTTAATAAGGTTTTCATTAGGATTTGTATTCCTAGCCTTTGCCATAAGTGGTAGTTTATTAACCTAAAACTGAAGCATTTTTCAGATCCAATCGTTTTCCCATGCGAAAAAAAGGGTTGTTATCCGACAAGAGTTGAACAATTTATCCCAATCCTTTTTAACCGGTCTACCTTTGCCTACCGGTAAGCCGAAAAGGTCTTCAAGAATTTAACTAAGTCATAATTTCACTTCCCCCTTTTTCATGCAGACCTTATCCGTTGCTATAAACTTTTTCGTTGTATAGCATCCTTCTTGAAAAAATATAACAACTATATTCGAAGCTTGAAAGACACAATCGTACGCCGGAAATGAAATCAGCTCTGTGGTAAAGTAGATTTTAGTAAAAGGATCTTTGAAGAATCTGGATAGACTGATAAGAATCCCTATGAAAATATAAACTATTTCGGAAATAAATAAGAAAAAAATTAATTTATTTCCTTGTGAGTCGAAAATTAATAGACCTAAATCCTATTATCCGAATTATGGTATTCCAAAAGAAGTAAAAAATGCAACCCTAATAAAATACATATATATTTATTATATGAACTTGTTGTATATCTTAAACACTTTTAAAGACTAAATGGATATGAATTTAAACAAAAAAATTTTAAACTATGCAAATATGTATATGTAATGTAACTGACATTATCTCTACTTGATTTTAAAATTTATGACAAGAACATAATTTAATTGTTACACAATTTTTTTACATTGATTGCGTTTTATTTTAGATAATTTCATTATAGAAATTTTCTATTGAAATTGCAAATTATCAGTATTTTAACGTGACTGGATTAAATTGAATTACTATTATGTTTTAGGCAATATTACAATAGCTTCAGGTGTGTTATACAGACATAAAAATAATTAAAATTACATACATTTGTACATTTTACAGATACAAATATGTACAAATATTGTCTACCTGAGTTTATTGGCTTTAATTTATATATTGTGTACATGAATTTATGAATTGTATTTTGATAAGCTGAGTAGGAAGGAAATAATAAAGCATACAAAACTAAACGGTTTAATATTACCAATAGTAGTAACATCAACATCAACAAAAAAAATGCTTTTTATTAAATAACAATTTCATTTCCATTGATATACAATATGTTTATATAGTATTTATATTTATTAAAGCCATTTAAATAAACTAAACTGCCTTATTTTTTTATTTTTTAAATTCAAATTTAAATTTTCTTTGTTAAAATTCTTTTTTTTTCGTTTTAAGTTAAAAGTTGCTTCTTGTTGGATTCTTTTTCTCTCTGTCCAACAATAAAATCCACAAAGTATTTTATATTTTATCCTGTTTAAGCCAGTGGATGATTTTTTCCAAAAACGTTTTTCTTTATTTCTTTGTTCGCATAAGTCAGCAGAAAACCGAAAACAAAAAAATGAAAAAAAAGTTTATTTAATTGGCAAATTCAGGTTTCTTTTGGCAGAGATAAAGAGATAGAGAACATACAACCGTATATCCTCTATATATTTTCTTCTTGTTGCTAGCTAACCAGTATGAGTTTGTGGGATGATGATAATGATGTTCAATAAGTCATCTCTTTTTTTAGCATTTCTTTCCCAAAAGTTATTTTTAAAAACAGCAAGTTGATTTTTAACCGAAAATGTTTTTGTGAAGAAATATAAAAAATAACAAAAAAAAATAAAAAAACAAAGAATTTTCTAAAGGAAGTGTTGTTGTGGAAAACATTCTTTGTATTAAATATTTTATGAAAACTTTTTTGAAAAGAGAAATGAAATTTAAAATTTAAATTTTTATTTAAAAAGTAAATTTTGGAAGTTTATTATTAATTAGAAATAGAACTTTTTTGATCAATTCTTATAGAATATTAATTAACGATAAATTTTATATTTATAGAACATTTTGGATTAATTTTTTTTTATAGAAAATTTTTATTTATTTATTTATTCGAATTTATTGACAATTTTTGATAAATTCTTTGAAAAACTTTCTACTATAAAAAAATTATTAATTTTATAAAAAACTTCAAATTCTATTTTTATTTAGTATTTATGACGAATTTTCTCTTTACAGAATATTTTTCAAAATTATCTTTTTAGAAAATATTCTACAAAATCACTTTTTATAGAAAATGTTAATAAATTCTTTATTTTATAGAAACTTTTCGATAAATTCTCTTTTCATAGAAAATTTTCGAAAAATATCACTTTTTGGAAATATTTTATAAATTTTCTTTTTATAGAAAAAATATTAGAATAAATTATGGAAAATTAATATATTTATATACAGAAAATGTTCGACAAATGGTAATTTTATAGAAAATACTGTATTTTCTTTTTATAAAAACATTTTTATTTTTTTATTTAAAACTATTTTTAGATAATTTTTTATACAACATTTTCGATAAATCATCTTTTTATACAATTTATAAAATTACGATGAATTTTAATTAAAAAATCTAGAATATCTCTTAACTTTTTAGAAAATATTTTACATAATCCCTTGTTTATAGAATATTTTTCTTAAATTCTTTTTTTTTATAGAAAATTATTAAAAAAATTTTAATCTTTTTAGAAATATCCTTTAAATGTTCTTTAAAAAAATAAGATAAATTATTTTATAGAAAATTGTAAAAATTTTTTTAGACAAATTTTTATTTAAAATAATTTTGTTGTATAACACTTTTGATAAATTTTTTTATGGAACATTTTTGATCAAATTTCTCTTTATAGAATATTTTCGACAAATTTTTATTGAATTCATTTCAATACAATATTTATTAAAATTGCATTGAATTCAATTTCAATACAATATTTATTAAAAAAAATTGAAAAATTCTCCATTTGTAAAAAGAGTTTGAATACATAGTAAAAATTTGGTAGTGTCTTTTAATTGTAATAAATTACATAACAACGTACTTTTCAATTTCGATAAATTTTCTATTCTATTTTATAGAACATTTTCGATATTTGAATTTTATACAAAATTTTTCGATCATTTTTTATGTTGTAAAAAGTTTTTAATTCATTATCTGTTTACTGTAAATTTAATTAAATTTTTATTCGAGGAAGTCTATGCGGTAGAAAATTGTGTTAAATTTCTTAATTCACGAAATAAATTGTAATTTT
Source organism: Lucilia cuprina (assembly GCF_022045245.1). Classification (NCBI taxonomy): domain Eukaryota; kingdom Metazoa; phylum Arthropoda; class Insecta; order Diptera; family Calliphoridae; genus Lucilia; species Lucilia cuprina. Next base: position 48,915,736 of record NC_060951.1, on the reverse strand, counting down.
ACTTAAACAACTTAATCGACAAATTGTTTGGTTTTTTCTAGTTTTCTAATTATTTTGTGGCCTCTTTTGAAACTAATAAAAATCTAATAAATAGAATTTGTTCCAAAAACTAAGCCAATGCTTATAACAATATTAACAGAATTTCTGGTGATTTAAAAAATCTCACAATACTAACCAACCACTTTTCAACTTCAATTTAAATAATTAAATTTTACCACTAAAAGTTTTCAAACACTCGCACACATTTTCAATATAATGTTGTCCTTTCTTTCATTTGCCAGCAACTTAGTTTTTGATTAATGATATTATTTTGCTTTTACCAACAAAAATCCAAAGAAAGAAAATTTAATTTTCTCCTACAAGAATCATAATTAAAGTTAATTGTGTGGAAAATGGGTCAAATATTACTTAAACATTTGATATTAATGAAAAGAGCAAATGTGCTGCTTGCTTTTGTTATGAGTATACCGAAGGCATTAAATAAAATGTTGTTGTTGTTGTTATTTGCTAAAAGAATTTCAGAAAATTTAAAACTACAAATAGTAAAGAAGCTTTTAAAAATTAATATGAAGAAAAAACTATAAATGTAGTACGTAGTATTTTCTGTAGACAATCAATGATGCTGAGGTTGGTGGTTGGTTGGTGCCACAAATTCTTTTATAGTTTCTTGTACAAATAGTAAAACAAATTATTGTACACGTGTAGTGTTGTTGATGTGCAACTTAGTTGCAATCTTTTTGAAATTGTGGGTATTCTTTATATTTGTTTTGGAATCTTTAAATTGAACAAATATAAGTAAAGCCAGAAAAGTATTAAATGAAGTTTTTAGTTGGTGTATCTGTACTAAGCATTTAGTTTCTTTTATTTTGCCATACAGTTTTTTTGTTTAATATATTTTAAAAAAATCTTTATTTTTCTTTCGTTTTTTTGATTTCTAAATGTCTTATGCTATTTGTATTACAGCTGCTGTTTTCATTTCTTGACTATTCATTTGGTTATTTATCCTGGAGGCCGAAAGCAGAAAATGGAAATGTTGCCTTTTCTGTTTTGTTTTTCAGTGAATCAGACAAAACAGCTTGAAACTTTATTAAATAATATTTTTGTTGAAAAGAATATAGGCAACTGGGCAAAAAGTTTAATGAACTGTTATTTTATATTTTTATGTAAAAACAAAAGAGAAATTACTAAAGAAGTATTAAGTAAAATCTTTTTATAAATTTATGCAAGGGACGTATAACTAATATATAATTCAATAGCTTAAAAATAAGTATACGACACGTGTTACATTACTTTTTATATTACATTAACAGTAATATTTTGCATCCGTTTAAATTGTAAATTGAATAAAAAGTAATAATGGGGAAACATTTTTCAATAAAATTTCTTTTCATGGAAAATTTGCGATAAAAATTATAAATAATTTTTTTTAAAAAAATAATCAAGATAAATTTGTATAGAAAAGTTAAGATAATTTTTTTTAGGAAAATTTTAGAATCGATTTTTCTTATAAAAGATTTTTAAAAATTTTATTTTAATCGAAAATATTCGATTAATTCTCTTTTTATAGAAAATTGTCGACAAATTCTGTTTTCATGGAAAATTTTAAATAAATTATTTTCTTATCGAAAACTTTCGATTAATTATCTATCAACAGAAAATTTTTGATGTAAACCATTTTTATAGAAAATTTTCTTTATTATAGAAACTTTTCAATTAATGCTCTTTTTATGGAAATTTTTCGATTTTATTTTTATAATAGAGATTTTATAAAAAATTTTCGATGAATTTTTTTTAATACAAAATTTAAGATGTAGTTTCTTTTAAAATCTGTGGTAAACATTTTATAGGAAATTCGATAAAATATTTTCGATTAATTATGTGTTTATAGAAAATTTTTCATAAATGCTCCTTTTCTATAGAAAGCTTTCGATAAATTCTCTTTTTGTAATAAGTTTTCGATAGATACTCCTTTTATAAAAAGTTTTTTATTAATACTCTTTTAATAAAAAGTTTTCGATAAATGCTCTTTTTATGGAAGTTTTCGATAAATTCTCTTTTTATAGAAAGTTTTCGATAAATTCTGCTTTTATATAAAGATTTCGATAAATTCTCTTTTATAGAAAGTTTTCGATAAACTCTTTTGTTGTAGAATATTTTTGATAAATTCTCTGTTTATAGAAAATTTTCGATATATTCTCTTTTTATAGAAAATTGTTAAGAAACTCTCTTTTTATATACAATTTTCAATAAATTCATTATATAAAAAGTTTTCGATACATTTTTTATTTATAAGAATTTTCGACACATTTTCTATTTTTATAGAATTTGTTTGATAAATTAATTTTCGATAAATTACCTTTTTATAGAAAATTTCTAATAAAATTTCCTTTGTTTAGAAAAAACTTACTATATTTTTAAACTTAATAATAGTTAATTACCAGGCGAGAAAATATGCAAAAAGTTTTAAACTTTTTCAAAAAACAAAACTGTACTCTAATGTACGACTTTATTTTTATATAATTATACATTTTTAAACAAAACACATATTTTATGAATGTTACCACAGACACCACCACAAATTTCTATTAAAATACAAGAGCTAGTGTGTGTGGGAACTTTTTCAGAAAACTCCCAGTGGCAAGCACATAGTACATACATACTTACAAAATGCTACAGTTTAAGTCTAAATTTGTGTGTGTATGTTGATAACACCACATCATATGTGGTAATGTAAGTGTGTAATTTGTAAGTAACATTTGTTTCAATAACTGTGTGTGTATGTCTTCTATATAATAAAATGTATCTGTATCTGCAACATACACAACATTTTTGTAATATTTGCAGTAATTGTTAATTATAACTTCATACTTAATAAAACTCTTACCATTTTTTTTTGTTTGTTGCGTACAACAACAATAGCAATATCATTATCATCATGAAAATTATTGTATCATGAACAGAACATGCTGACTTTTACCACGAAATGAAAAAAAAATTAAATACTTTTATAAAAAAAAAAAAAATAAAGGAAATTCTCATAGAGCTGCCAAATCAAAATAAAACTTAAAGAAGGAGTAAAGTAGTTTTTGGTTGAGTGTTAAATAAGTATAAATGTTTATGGAAATTTATATATACTGTTACATACTTAAACAGACATAAATGCACAAAATACTGGGTGAGAAACATTTTTGGAATTTCTCAAGAAGTTATTCTTTGCAAATATTTTTTTGTGAGACTATTTTAAATATGTTAAGTTAAAATATTTATTTATTTACAAAATTAATTTAAATTTAAAAGTTTAATATGGATGTATGTGTATAGTTACATATTGATCATTTAATTCAATAGTGTCATAAAATTTTTATCAAATATTGTTTTAAAAATTGCAAAAATATTTATTTTGCAATTATTGATTTATTATTAATAACTACCTACTTCATTCCAATTATTACAATAATTCGACCTCGACTTATATGAAATCAAGAAGAAATTCATTTAAAATTTAACTTATTACCAACACATTTACAATTCAACTTATTACCAACACTTACAAATAACTACTTAAATAATTACTTGCAAATATGGACTTAAAAAGTTTTTTTTGTTCACAAAAAATTGCACACACATAATATGAACTTGGACCTCTTATTTGTTAGTTCACAGTCGTACACTTCTTTTATTAAAAAGACATGGACCTAATTAAAATATTGTATGCAGTTTTATTGAAAACTATTTTTTATAAATGTGTGCATTTACCTACATATCGGGGGACCAGAAGCAATAGTCGATTTCTCTTATTTTAAATTGTGATGGTAAAATATAAACCAAATTTTTCCACATAAATTTCAAATACAAAAAAAATTCGCAGAAACTTTTTTAAATGCACAACTCTTTATATTTTACAAAAATGTCTTTAAACTCTATTTTGGATGAAATTTTTAGTCCCTTTTACACTAAATTGTATTTATAGTTTTTTTTGTGGTATTTTTCCCATGATACTCTTTAGTGGCAAAATTTATGATAATTTTAAATGGCTGTATGCATACCAGATATCAGCAGCAATATAAAGGAATAAAATGTTATAAAAATTGTCTTAATTTTTTTGAAAAAATCTATAACTGTTTTTATGTTAGATCTAGTCAATATATACGTCTCTATGCCAGGGATGCTTTTCAAGAATATGTAGTGGTATGCACTCGTTCTAGAACTATTTTTTTTTAAGAAAAAATTTTATTTTTTTTTTTTGAAATTTCACATTAAAAAAACTAAAAACTATCGATCAAAATAAATATAAGTCGGGCGGGTCAAAGTCTGGACTATGAGGCGAATGTTGAAAAAATTCCCAACCATTTGAACCAACATGATATGAAAGCTAATATAGCTTTCATATCTGTCTATATATTATTCTAGTAGAATTTCGGCTAATTATCAAACGAATCAGTGAAGGTTTTCTGCGATTTAAAAAGAGTATTAAGTAGAAATCACTCTTTCTAGCCTCTGACAGCAACTATATTTTTAAGCATCAAAAATTCTATATGAACTAAAATTTCATTATCATGCTTTTAGCACACGTTTTTTTCAGTCACTGCTTTATTTGAACATAGAGAAACAATGTGATTCTATTGTCTAAGCAATCTCAAGGGAAATCTTTTTTTTCAAAGTCAAATTCACCCTGGTTCTGTATACAGTACAAATACTCCAAAAACATCTCTATTAAATTAAGCTCAAAAATATAACAACAAGAACTAATAATTTTAAATAAAATTTTGTCACAAGTATAAACATGTGATGTCTACTTTAAATCTCACTTAAATTAAAGAGTTAAACTTTTGTTTTTATTAATATTATTTAATAATAAGATAAAGCGTATTTTAGAATATTTGAAAACCCAAATTTAGGCAGAACGTGTTTAAGTGAATTTAACCAATTTAGTTATTTAAAGTTCTACTATGTAGCTCATTATTTATTTAAGTTGAAATTTTGCTTTATATTAATTCTGTTTGCTTAGAGATTTCTAGTTGAGACTACAAAAACTTGTATAAATTTATTTTTGTATATGGAACATTAAATAGATGTTTTTTTTTGTATTAAAACATAAGTGGCAAGAATAAAGAGGAAAGTACTTGAACTTTAACTGATGACCTGTTTCGCTGATTTGTTGACTTGTAGTTTCACGTTTAATATACACTTTTTTCTATAATTTCTTTTTTATGTTGGAAAATGTTGTGGGTCGGTTGGTCGCTCTAAAAAGTGCTTAAATATTAAGTGGACACACAGAGAAATTATTGCGGTATGTTTATTGAAATGCCCCGAGGGCATTAATGTTGTGTATATATACAAATATTGGTTTGCGGCAATATAATTTGTTGGTATTAGAATGTGTTTGAAAATGCATCAAGTGAAAAAATACCTGCAGGCGTTTTGTAAATATTTGAATTTTTAAAGGTTTTTAAAAGTTGAAAGGAAGTAGAATTGAAATGAATTTAATGGAAGCAGTAGAAGAAAAAGTATATTGCAACAACAATTTTGTTTTGAAATTGGTCTTGGTGTTATTTTAATAAAAATAAAAAATTAATTATTAAACTTTATATTTATAGAAAATGTTCACTAATTTACTTTTTAAATGAAGATTTTTGAATAACTAATATTCGAAACATTTTTATAAAAACCTTAAAAAAAGGAAACCCTTTTTATTGAAAATTTTACGAACTTTTATAGAAAATTTTCCATAAATTCTCTTTTTATAGAAAAAGTTTAATAAATTCCCTTTTTAAAGAAATATTTTTGATGAATTCCCTTTTTTATAGAAATATTTTCGATACTTTTATAGCGAATGTTCGATAAATTCCTTTTTTTTTTAATTTTCACTCTATTCTCTTTTTTATAGAAAATTTTCGATTAATTCTCTCTTTATAGGAAATGTTCGATAAATTCTATTTTTATAGAATATTTGCAATAAATTCTCTTCTTTAAAGACAATTTTCGATCAAATTTATTTTTTATAGGAATTTTTTGATAAATACGCTTTTTCATAGCAAATTTTTGATAAATTTTCTTTTTAAAAATAAAAAATGTTCAATAAACTGTCCTTGTTAAAGAAAATTTTCGTTAAACTATCTTTTTTCTACAAAATTTTCGATAATTTCAATAAATCAATTTCTTTATAGAAAACTTTTAATAAATTATTTATTTATAGAAAATATTGGCAAACATTTTTTATAGAAAATTTTTGAAAAATTCTCTTTTTTTTTGATATATTTTCTTTTTTAAGAAATTTTTCGATAAAGATTCTTTCTATGGAACATTTTTGGTAAATTATATATTCGTAACATGTTATAGAATTTTCGTTTTTAGATTTAGATTTGTTTGTGGATTTTCGTAATATTTTTTTTTCAAAATTTTTCTATTTATATTCAGCAAAAGCTCAGTAATAGGTTGAACTTATATAACCACACACTTTCAATGACTACTTCCCGTCTGCATTGCTTTTAAATAATCTTGCTTTTAAATAATCTCTAGTTTTTAATCTGTTAAAAGAAAATGTTATGTTCGGGTTTGTCATTTTGAAGTAGTAAATACATTTGTATATAAAATTTCCCGGTTAATTTTCAAAAATTGTTTAAAAAATAATTTTTAATTATTTTTTCTGTGTTTTCTCCTGGCATTCATGATATTGTGAATATTTAATTTTTAGCAATTTAACATAAATTTCTAATTTAATGAGAGATTTAAATATACATATTGTGTTTAATATTTATCTAAGTGTAATTCTTTGTTACAATTTTGTTTTGATCAAAAACAAACTCTCTTTTTATTACATTTCTGTTTTATATTGCACGATATTATGCTGTGAGTATAAAAAAATCTAAATGACTACTTGACATCAGTAGTGTAAAGTGGCAAATAAATACAGAGTCAAATTCATATTTATGTATATGTATGTATTTAAAGAACTAAAACTGTGTTTGTGGATTAAATAAAATTCGTGTCATTCATTCATACAACATACAAACAAATACAAAAATCTAGTTGTAATGGTTATAAACTATATACTAGTTACCTTTTAGTAGACAATTATAATAAAGAGTGATGTATTACGAGATAATAATCTCGGTTCTCGAGGTTAAATTTTTTAAGCAAATGTCCCCTGCTTACTTTACCGTATAAGCTACAAAGAAAACTCTGTATGGATGTCTTTCTAATTTAATTCTGTTTTTCTCATTTGTGAAAATTTGTCAAAAAGAAAACAGTAAAACAAATAAAATCAAAGCTATAAAATGTATTCTATTCAGAACAAAAATGAAGCACATAAAGGAAAATAATTTACCAAAAAGATCGTATATATGCAAAATGCATTTAAAATAATACAATAGGCGACGACGACACTGAAATTAAAACGAAAGAAAATACTAGAATAAAATTCAATTAATAAAAGGAAAGACATTTAAATTAAACTATTGTAGGGATTTATGCTTATATAAAAGAAAATAACTTTCTGTTTTTTTGCTTCATTTGTATTTTTATGTAAAAGAAAACTTGCATAAAATAAGATAGATAGATACAAACGTATGTATATAAAATGGAATAAAGGTAATAGTACGAATAGTAATATTTACATCTTTAAAATTCGTTAAATTTATTATATGCAAAGTTACTTTGTGGAAATCAATTTTAGATAAATTCTTTATCTTTATAGAATAATTTTTATAAAACTTTGTTTTATAGAATTTTTGAATTCATTTTCATTAAATTTACGATTATTGTGTTGTATTTGATAAATTTTCTGTTTTTTCGAAAATTTTCAATAATTTATCTTTTTATAGAATATTTTTAATGAATTTTCTTTTATACAAAAACTTTCAATTAATTTTCTTTTTATAGACATTTTTTTTGCTTTTTTATAAAAAAATTTTCCATATTTTTTATAGAAAATTCTTTTTAAAAGAAATTTTCAATAAATTTTCTATTTATAAGAAATTTTTAAAAAATGTTCTATAATTCTTTTAAATTTAAATTTTCATTTTAAAGAAATTTTCAATAAATATTCTTTTTTTAAATAAAATATTCGATAAGTTTTGCTTCTATAGAAAATATTCTATGGATATTTTTATATATTTTAAAATTTAAAATTTTTTTAAAAATTTTACATTATTTTAATAAAAAAAATTACATTAATTTAAAAAAAAAATAATAATTTAAATTATTTTTAAAATTTTTTTAATAAAATTACTACTGTTTTTTAATTTTGAATAATTTTTTAAAGAAAAACTTCAATAAATTTCCTTTAGAAAAAATCGATAAATTCTTGAAAAATAAGTTTTATTTCTATAAATGGAAATTTTTTCACATTTTCGTTAAATGTAATTTTTTGTATAGAAAACAACCCCTTTCAAATACATAAAAAGAAAACTCAAAAGTTTTAATACAAAATAAAAACTGACCTTTAGATTTCTATGCCAGCCTCGCAAGTAAATTGCTTCATGACACCTTTAGGGTATTTTTTAAATGGACAAAAAAACTTCTTCAATTACTCCCTTTTTTTCATACGAATTTGCAGAATCTGCTGCAGACACTCACAGTTAGAAATATATGAATGGATGACTGTCTGTCCCCCAGAAAGAATAAATATTATAAAAGTGTACGTACGTCGAGTCTCATTGACACCATAGTAACACCAACAGCACCGTACTAAACCGGTCAACAGCACTTTTTTTAATTCAATTATTCAATTTAAAAACATAAAAAAACAAGCGCGACATTTCAATTTTTTCTGATTTTCTGAGTATTTTACGTATGAGAATAGTTCTATAAAACTTTAGGCTGCTGCAGCAAATAGCAAGTTGATACGAGTACCATGAGTTAAAGCTTAAAAATCATTTATAATTCATTCATCATTATGTCCGGACGTGCAATATTTTGAATAAAATTTATTTTACACATATTTCGGGAAGTGTAATAAATATTAATCTAAAATAAGTGATTTAAGTTTATTATTTGTATTGTTGTTGTAATAATATAACAGACAAAAAAAATTTTTTTTGTTCAACGCTTCATATTACAAACCATACATTTACAATTAATAATGTCTCGTTCAAATTCAACTTGCAGTACCATTACGGATTCATTGCCATCAACATCTTCGGCAGCATCAACCAGTGATACACCTTTAGCCGCCACAACAACATCAACATTTTCTGCTGCTGCTGCTACTACAACAATTTCCTATAGGGATGAACAACAGCAGCAGCAGCCATCAGCACCAGTTATTGTAGCTAATCAAAAACCAGTAGTACGTCATCAGTTAAGTAGTCATCATCACTATCATTTACCACATCAATTCCAACATCCTCACCATCAGAATCATCATACACACAATCACGGTGTCGTACCAGTTCCAACACCCACAGTACCGGCTTCTTATACAGCATCCAGTTTGTTACAAGAATCCCGTCATATGCGAGCCGCTAGTGGCAGTGGTGATGAATCGTTATTAAGACGCCCTGCCTCCTCGCCACCGCCCTCTTCAACTGTGACACCTTCACCAAATCTTTTAGTTTCGTCGGAGACTGTATCACATGACTCTGTGTCGCCGGCCAAGTCAACTGCTCGTATACGTGATTCGGGTTCACAGCATCGTGTGACAATTGATGAATCCAATTTGCCGGTGGCATCATCATTGAGTGGTGTTTGTGGTGGAGGCGGTGGTGGGGATGGTGATGGTTCTGGTCCTCCGTCACCGGGTACATCGTCACAGCAACATCTAACTGGCGATGAACGTCAGACGGGTCATTTGGCGTTAATGTATCATTCTAGTCAGTTGACAAATTATCCAGTATTACCAGCTATTAAGAGAACCCATCGTCCTTCATTCATTTATCCACCAATGCCGAGAGTTAGAGCGTAAGTAGATATATTTATTTTTATTATTTTAAACCTTAGTTCACACAGTTAAAAGAAATTATTTTTTTTTTTTAGTTTTTTTTATTATTTTGATGTAAAGTTACTAGTAGGTTCACAAATTAAAATTTTACTTTTATCAAAAGTTTTACTTTATTTCTTCTGTAAACAATAACCCGAAACCCATTTCCATTTGTTCATTGAAAATCAATCTAAAACAAAAACTTCCTAAAATGAAAGTACAAGCCGTGAATAAAAAAATTGAATTTCAATAAACTTTCAACGATTTTATAAATTGTTCACACTTAGACATAAATTTACACATACATAGACATAGTTACATTAATAAAGGCAAAAGGGTAAAGTATTTATTGAAAACTTTATTCAGTTAAGGAAGGTACTCTAAGTAATATAAATGGGTCCTATGTAATGAAATTTAAATAGAAATAAATAACTTTCTTTAAATAAAACAACTTAAAATATATAATGCCGATATCAGATGTTGTTTTTTGCTTTTAGTTCTATAACTACAGTATAAAGCAACATCACCTTTAGTATATCCGATATTTTTGTCGACTTTTTTTGACACAGATTATAAGAATATACTTTTGCGAAATTGTTTGGTCCAAGCATGGTCGGTTCATTGAGAATTCATTGGTAAGTTAATTTCAACTAACGATATTATGCCGTAGACCACATATAAAACTGATCAAATGAAAAGAAACCAAAAACTCCACGTTTACCGGAAAAAATTCCGAGTCTATATCTGTAATAATGTTCAGGTCAGTTTGGAGCAGGTATAATCCGTTCCAAAATTGGTGTGTCTATATGTTCAGGATATAGAACGATTCGAAACAAGTGATATAGAATAACAGGCAGCTCTTTGTATCGTGCACTGACGTGATTAAGTTTCCTTCGTCAGACTAGAAGCTTCAAAAACATAACATTTATCACCACTTCAAAAGTAGCATTAAGTGATTTTTTTACCATCTGTGGAATTGATGTTTATTGACTTCCAAAGAAGCGAGAATAATCCATTTTTTTTAAATTGATGGTACATATATATTTTGTACTAAAATTTTTAAAATTAAATCTATCTTATTTTGGAATTTAAAACAGCATAAAAATTACTTCCTGAGAATAAAGAAAACAATTCTTTAAATAAGTACATTTCGGCATTATTTAAACTATTATCCGAAAAATACCGAATATGATAAAAACATATACATTACCAGAATAATTTGTTTACAGATCTGTAGTTGAATTGAATATTTTGTATTTGTTTTAAGAAAACTCATACTTCTGATACCGCTACGGTATGAATTACTCTATACTATATTTTCAAAGTCTGAGATTACATTTATTAAAAGTATTAGTCCACTAAAAAACGTTTACATTATATTTCTAGATCTATAACAAATTATAATGTTCCTCTTAGTATTACATCCCAACAAAAAAAATTCCAAAAACATGTAATAAATCTTTCTTTCAAATGCTCTATAGTATACTCTTAGTAAAGACACAAAGAAATTTTCTAAAAAGGCGATGGCATGAATGGATTTAAAACAATCTAAGGCAATAAAGAGACAAATAACCAAATGATTTATGACTAGATAAAAACTAACTGAGAAAATACAAATACACAGTTACATACATTCATATAAACTTAAGTGTATGTGTCTATTTTGCCTCAAGTAAATGAATGTATAAGTTTATTGTATGCAAAGTGTATGTAGATTATAATACGACACACAGACAAATCTTTAATAGTAAAAGAAGAATCTTGATGACTGACTGTATAATAATTATTTGTTGCCACAATATACACACTATATATGCAACACCCAAAACCCATGCAACTAAACACACATAGCTGATAATTATAAAAAAAAACTAAAAGGTGTTCGTTCCTTCTATCAGTCTATGTGTCTGTTGGTGTTAAAATGAATATAAAATCATTAGAAACAAAGAAATTGTTTTGGTTTTTTCAGTAACAATGACTAGAGTAAAAAATGTCACATGTACTATACATGGAATGCATGAATACTTTTACCCTAGACTAGTGTTGTGTATCCATTGTAAACAAACATGGCACACACTGTGTTAGAAGAAGCAAAAAGGTTATTGCACTAAAATTGTTCCAATTTTTTCCCCAACTATAGTTTCTGTTGTTGAATTGCATACAAGGAAATAAATGCAACAAATAATTACAACCAACAACCCTTTCTTAATTCATTTTTTTTATAAAATATGCGTTAACAAATATTTATGTTGTAAATGCAAACGCCAAAAAACCATTATTTTCATAATTATTAAGAATAAAAAAATCTACTAAAATATACACTCTTTAAATCCTTTTAGCCATGCAACTTACAGGCTTATTTTAAAAAGGGTGGGTGGAAATGTAGTTAGGAATTTTTACGAATTTTTTTAGATATTGAGCGATTTAATTTGGTAATGCTTTTAAGCTAAGTGAAAAATAAATATCAGAATTTATATGTTTAAGACGTTATACATAATTAGAAGTTTTGAAAATATGTAAATTTTGAAAAGTTATAAAGTTTTTATTAATCGAAAATGTTCAACAAATACTTTCTTATTAAAGAAATTTTTAAATAAATTTTCTTCTTAAAGAAAGTTTTTTGTAGAAAAAAAAATACTTCTCTTTTTTCTATTTTTTATAAAAAATTTCTATTTATCGATAATGTTTGATAAATGCTGTACTATTGTAGAAATTTTGAAATAAATTCTCTTTTTATAGAATTTTTTTAATGAATTATCTTTTAAAGACATTTTTTTAATAAATCTCTTTTTATAGAAAATATTTGATAAATCTCTTTTTGTATAGTTTTCAAAAAAATCTCTTTTTACAGAAAAATTTTGATTAATTCTTTTTTGAAAGTTAAATTCCTCTATTAAAGAAATTTTTTTCAATTATTATCTTTTTATAAAAAAACATCTATAAATTTTCTTTTTATAAAAAAAAATTCTATAAATTCTCTTTTTATAGAAAATTTATAATTTTTTAAAAATTTCTATAAATTCTCTTTTTATAGAAAATTATAAATTTTCTATTTTAGAAAATTTTCCAAAAAAAATGTTCACAAATTTTCTTTTTATAGAAAAATTTGCACAAATTGTCTTTTAATAGAAAAATTTCCAAGTTCTTCTTTTATAGAAAATTATTGATAAAATCTGTGTTTTTGAAGAAAATTTTCAATAAATTCTTATTTTATAAAAAAATTTCAATATTTTTTTAAAAAAAATTTTAAATAAATTATCGTTTATTATAAAAATTTTTCAATAAATTCTCTTTTTAAAAATTTCGAAAAATGCTCCTTTTTTGGATGTTTTATTTTTCATAAAAAAATTCTATAAGTTTCCGTTTTGAAGAAAATATTGATTTTTATGGAAAACTTGAACACTTTTTAAAAGAATACAATATCCATTCTTTAGAAAATTTTTCAAAATATCTTTAATTTAATAAAAATAGTTTTTGTAAATATAAAACTTATTTTTAATTTTCTTTATATCGAAAATTTTCTGTAAATTCTTTGTTTATAGAACTTATTTGTAAAATACAAAATTATTGTCAAAATTCTCTATTTATATTAAATTTGCTAAAAATTATCGTTTGGGAGATATTTTTAATACTGAGAACAACATTATTTAATTTGCAAAATTATATTATTGGCTTTAAGGTTTTGAGCACCCACACTATGAATTATACTTGTCATCTAGTCTTTTATAACAATTTATACAAAAATAATCTTAGGAAGTACTTGTTATTGTAATATTTTTTATTTTTAGTGTGTAAGTGCTCAATTATTGTTCGCAGATTAATGTATGATTTCTTCTATTTTTCCTGATTGCGTGCTTGAAATTGTATAAGTGTTAATGTTTGTATGAGTTTGTATTGTTATATGGATATTTGTGTATAATCCCGGCAGATTTTATAACGACTTTTAACCAAAAGATACTAAGGACAATAAAATCAATTCTGTTTTCCCAATAATGTTTTGCAATAGTTTTTCTAGTAATACTTATATTACTGGTGACAGCAAAAAGCTAGAGAACATTCTTGCCTTTACAACAGCATGGTTTGTTTTATGCGTGATAAGAAAATCCCTTTGTAAATGTTATTTAACTTTGGTTCATTGTGTCTGTCTGCATGACAAGCCTTTAAAGTGAACAGTAACAGTATGTAATTGTATTTCTGTTTATTTTCCTCTTAAAGTTCATCAATTTTTTAGAAGTGTGTATGTATTTGTAATTCTATTTGTAAATTGACTTATCGAGATAAAAATAAAAATTGAATTGAAAAATGGATTTAAAAAAATATTTGTTTTACATTAAATAAAAAAGTTTTCTGAAAATTCATCCTAAAATTTTATATTAAAGTAATCATAAATCAAGTTTTATGAAATCCTACTGCATAAAAATTTTAAATTTATTAAAACTTTTTAAATAATTTATTAAATAAATCTTTTTTAAAATATATCAATATACTTCTATAAAAAGAGAATTTATCAAAAATGTTCTATAAAAAGAGAAATTATAGAAAAAGTTCTATAAAAAATCAATGTTATCGAAGATTTCCTATAAATTTTCTAAAAATATGTATTACAAGTATTTTAATTTCTAAAAATGAGAAATTTTTAAAATTATTTTATAAAAAAATTTATTATAAATTTTTAACAAGAAAAGAATTTGTTGAAAATGTTTTATAAAAAAGTATATATTGAAAATTTTCTATAAAAAGACAATTTATTGAAAATTTTCTATAAAAAGACAATTTATTGAAAATTTTTTATAAAAAGACAATTTATTGAAAATTTTCTATAAAAAGACAATTTATTGAAAATTTTCTATAAAAAGACAATTTATTGAAAATTTTCTATAAAAAGACAATTTATTGAAAATTTTCTATAAAAAGACAATTTATAGAAAATTTTCTATAAAAAGACGATTAATTGAAAATTTCCTATAAAAAGATAATTTACTGAAAATTTTCTGTAAAAAGATTTATCTAAAAAATTTTTATAAATAAAATTTTTAACAAAAACAGAACTTAATGAACATTTTAATATAAAGAGAATTTAATGAAAATTTTGAATAAAAAAAACTTACTAAAAATTTTGTATAAAAGGGTATTTATTGAAAATTTTCTATATAAGAGAATTTATTGAAAAATTTCGATAAAAGATAATTTATGGACATTTTTCTATTAAAAGTGAATTTATCGAAAATTTTTAACAAAAGACGATCTAATTTTTTTTTAACAAAAATGATCTTTAAAAAGGGAATTTATTAAAAATATTTATAAAAATTAAAAAAAAAATCTATTAAAAGAATTTTTTATAGGTTTTTTTTAATATTTTAAAGAAAAATAGAATTTATAAAAAATGTTCTATACCAGGAGAGTTTAACGAAATTTTCTATAAAAGAACTTATTGAAATTGAAAATAACATTTCAAATAAAAAATATTAAAATTTTTCTGGTAATTTTAAATTTAACAAGTTTCTTCTATTATATTTATGTATTTAATATTAAGCAATTAAGGTACTAACCAAGCTCATGTTATAATTTATTACTTCGTAGAGTAAAAGAGATCAGAATTTAACTGAAAGCCTGAAAATACTTTTATAAATTTTACTTTTTTTGTGTCTACTACGGAAGGAAATTTAAATATTATTTCCAAAAGATTATTAATTTTTATATGAAGCATATAAAAAAGTACAAGGAAAAAATTTACAACATTATCAAATTTTATTTTTCATTTCATTTTGTAGAGGTGATGCTTTGGCAACGTTATTCTCCGCCCTATATGGCAAAATATTGGTTGTTATGGGTATTGCATTTCCAATGGCTGAAGTTATATCCACTTATATACCACCATCATTTTATGAGGTAAGTTTAGAGTGAAAAATTATACCTACCACTTATGTACATATATAATTCAAGTATACTGAGCTCCACACTTTAACTCACATTCAAATCCTTTGCATTATTATACTTCCAACTAAAACACTTTTCTAAGATTTTGGCTTAGTTTCTAGTTTTTGCTATTTTATCTAAAGCTATTATTTTTTATGTTATTACCATCCATAAATATACTTGTGCATATTAAAGTATCTAAGAGTAATTCATTATTCTTTGTTTTAAATTAAAAGTGTGGCGGTTATGATGTGTGTTGGAAAAACACCTCAACTATGATTACAAAAATTTAAATATTAATGGAAACCATAAAAATAAACTTTTAAGCTAATAAATGTGATGAAAAGTAATTGAGATTAATATTTTTGGCTTAAGGGCTGACACAACCAAATTAACATACATACACGCCATTATACTTTGTTAAGTACTTCTACCAAAGTTTGTTTTCAGTCACATTAAGTAAGAACACGGTTCTTGTTTGTTTTTCTACTTAAAAAGCCATTGACATTTCTTTCGTAAGCCGGAAATTAATCAACCAAGAACCTAAAATCAATTTTTGTGTAAATCACCCAAATCACTTAGACAGTGTTTTTGTATGTGTAGCTGATTGTACAAATTGCACTACATTGAAATAATAATAAAGTTGTTGCACATAGACATAACAAAACATGGTTTTAAGTTTGTATGTCTGTGAAATCTCCAGTATGGCAGCATCTAATGTTCTGTAAATTGAGGATGTTGCAATATGCTATATATCGTTCATATAGTTGTTTTGCCTGCCTGCCAGCCAAATGTCATGTTCAATTGCTTACGACATTAACTTTTTGAAAAGGTAACAGACTGCATTAATTCTTCCACTTCGTACTCCAAAAAAAAAAAAAAAATTGACATCTACCTCAGTGATATTTTATGAACATTTTCTGTCAGTTGTGTCATGTATATTGTTTTATCGTTATTTACAATACATAATAAATAGTAAATGGGAAGTTGTTAAGAAATACCAGTTAAAACAATCGAAGAAATTGAAGATTTGTAGGAAAATGTCGTTAAATTGTCAAACTTTATTTATTGGTATAATTCTATTTTCTTAAAATGGAGTTTTAAAGGAAATTGTTGAATTAAAAATTTGTCCTCAGTTGACAATTTAGTTGACAATCGTGACAGATGAGAATTTATTTGTAAGATAAGCAATCAGCTTCTCTAGTTTTATACCTTAAATTATTTAAAGAGAAATCCCAAATTCTCAACTGAACTAAAACTGAACTAGAACTGAACTAGAAATGAACTAGAACTGAACAAGAACTAAACTAGAACTAAACTAGAAATAAACTAGAACTGAACTAGAACTGAACTAGAACTGAACTAGAACTGAACTAGAACTGAACAAGAACTGAACTAGAACTGAACTAGAACTGAACTAGAACTGAACTAGAACTGAACTAGAACTGAACTAGAACTGAACTAGAACTGAACTAGAACTGAACTAGAACTGAACTAGAACTGAACTAGAACTGAACTAGAACTGAACTAGAACTGAACTAGAACTGAACTAGAACTGAACTAGAACTGAACTAGAACTGAACTAGAACTGAACTAGAACTGAACTAGAACTGAACTAGAACTGAACTAGAACTGAACTAGAACTGAACTAGAACTGAACTAGAACTGAACTAGAACTGAACTAGAACTGAACTAGAACTGAACTAGAACTGAACTAGAACTGAACTAGAACTGAACTAGAACTGAACTAGAACTGAACTAGAACTGAACTAGAACTGAACTAGAACTGAACTAGAACTGAACTAGAACTGAACTAGAACTGAACTAGAACTGAACTAGAACTGAACTAGAACTGAACTAGAACTGAACTAGAACTGAACTAGAACTGAACTAGAACTGAACTAGAACTGAACTAGAACTGAACTAGAACTGAACTAGAACTGAACTAGAACTGAACTAGAACTGAACTAGAACTGAACTAGAACTGAACTAGAACTGAACTAGAACTGAACTAGAACTGAACTAGAACTGAACTAGAACTGAACTAGAACTGAACTAGAACTGAACTAGAACTGAACTAGAACTGAACTAGAACTGAACTAGAACTGAACTAGAACTGAACTAGAACTGAACTAGAACTGAACTAGAACTGAACTAGAACTGAACTAGAACTGAACTAGAACTGAACTAGAACTGAACTAGAACTGAACTAGAACTGAACTAGAACTGAACTAGAACTGAACTAGAACTGAACTAGAACTGAACTAGAACTGAACTAGAACTGAACTAGAACTGAACTAGAACTGAACTAGAACTGAACTAGAACTGAACTAGAACTGAACTAGAACTGAACTAGAACTGAACTAGAACTGAACTAGAACTGAACTAGAACTGAACTAGAACTGAACTAGAACTGAACTAGAACTGAACTAAACTAGAACTGAACTAGAACTGAACTAGAACTGAACTAGAACTGAACTAGAACTGAACTAGAACTGAACTAGAACTGAACTAGAACTGAACTAGAACTGAACTAGAACTGAACTAGAACTGAACTAGAACTGAACTAGAACTGAACTAGAACTGAACTTGAACTGAATTAGAACTGAACTAGAACTGAACTAGAACTGAACTAGAACTGAACTAGAACTGAACTAGAACTGAACTAGAACTGAAATAGAACTGAACTTGAACTGAACATGAAAATGTTTGTAGCAAAATTTTCTCTTTATGTTCTACACTCTGCTCCTAGGATAAGAAGTGTAAAATAGTACTTATAATAAAATCGTACTCTAATAAAAATACTGATTTATATTAAATAATTAGTAATGCATACAATAAAAAATTCATATAATATAAAAAGGAATATAACGCCTTTGGCAAAACAAGCTAAAGGTTTCCATATTACATTTATTACTTAAAACATTATTAAATACAATCTACAAAAACAACCTTCCCATACTCCAAACACTCATACATTCAAGTCCCTTCACACATCTACAGACAACCTTGTAACCTGCTCATTACACCCTTCTGACATGTGACAGATGCCAGTAGCATTCATCACAGTTTCAGTAAATTTGTACTCGTAAACAGTACATGGCTCTACATCCTGTCAGTAGAAAAAGAGAAAATATATTTATAATTAACATGTAAATTTCTACTACTCTCGTTGCCTTGTTGTTTTTCTTGTTCCCCTTTACAGGTCTATTATTTATATCTATACATTGGCAGCATGATATTCCTGCTATTTATGTATGCCACTTTGTTATGGGGTCGTCCTAAAATACCTGTCAATATTGGTAAATATTTGATTATTTCGCAAACTCATATGATAAACTCGATAGCAGACAAAATTGTGTATGATTCTATTTTCTACAATTTATAGCATCTCCTACAAAATTATCAGCCAAAACACGTTCGACAAGTGCTTCAGAGAGTATGGATGAATCGGATACGGATAGTAATTCCATGCATAACAGACGTATGCCATCGACAGTACCTTCAGCTAGAAGACCCTCTTTGTTGTCACCTCTAGGACGTCAACACCATTATGGCAGTTTTTATCTACGTATGGGTGCTGTGGGTAAGTAAAAACATTTGTTGTTGATTTGGGTTTCTAATCAAAAAGTTGAATTACATTTTATTTTTTTCAGTTAATCAAAATTTAATTTTAAACTTTAATTTATTTGGTGTTATGCAATATGCAATAATGTTGGTAATTTCTAAATTGAATTTCACCTACATATACATACATATGTATGTACATGTACTTAATCGTACAAGTCAATGAATGGTCTTTAATTAACTGTGCCATATTTCAAGTAATTTTCTGATTAAATGAAATTCTCAAAAAAAAAAGAAAATTATCCCATTTTATATTTAATTTATATGCCTTTTTCCCTTAGAAGCTGGAATTTATTCACTTGTTTTTATGGCAACTCCTTTAAACATCCTTTTGAATTCTCTGTATGTTAGTAGTGGTTCTGCAATACAAATTGTAAAGTACTTGTGAAGTAGTGGTAGAGTGGTAGTTAGTTTTTATTATACATATTTATTTCATTTAATTTATGTTCAGTCTAAAAAGCTTTTTCTTCCTTAAAGTCCTAATGTGTTTTTTTTATGTCCCTCTTATTTTATTTTTTTATGAAAATCCTTCTCAAAATGAGAGAAAAAACAAGAAAATGAAGGGAAAAATGTATTTAAGTGGATCTTTATACAATCATTATAAGTTATATTCAGACATAGCAGGTTTAGTTATATGTCTCTGTAATATATTTTATATTGCCTTAAATATTCTTGAACATGACATTATCTGTGTTCATGCAGCATTTAATTAAATTTGTCTCCTTCACATCCGTTTAAGTTTAGGTTTTTCTTATATTTTTCAATTGTGGGGGAAGCAGTTGATTTGTTTTTTATCTAACTTTTATTTTCTTTTGGCATTGACTGTTTTTATAAATATTTTATTAAATAAATTTTGTTTTTTTGTTGTTGTTGTGTTTTTATCTAGCTTTTGGTATTGGCAGCATGATTTATTCGGGTTTGGAATTTGGTCAATATTTCGAATTGAATCCAGATACAAAGTGTCATAATGTGTTATTGGCTTTAACACCGGCTACCAGAATGGCTTTTATCTTTATACAAATGTATTTTATATTTTTGAATAATGAGGTAAGTGACCCTTTTTAGTTTAACTGATGGTCCTATATATAAAAAACGTTAGCGTGTAGCACATATAAAGTGTAGCATAAAAGAGTTGCCTTATCAAAAACTGAATTAAAAAAACAGAACTCTACATAGTAACAATAAGTATTTTACTTAACTTGTAGTTCAGTTCAAGTTCAGTTCTAGTTCAGTTCTAGTTCAGTTTTAGTACAGTTCTAGTTCTATTTCAATTCTAGTTCAGTTCTAGTTAATTTCTAGTTTAGTTCTAGTTCATTTTTAGTTCAGTTCTAGTTCATTTCTAGTTCATTTCTAGTTCAGTTCGAGTTCAGTTCTAGTTCCGTTCTAGTTCAGTTCTAGTTCAGTTCTAGTTCAGTTCTAGTTCAGTTCTAGTTCAGTTCTAGTTCAGTTCTAGTTCAGTTCTAGTTCAGTTCTAGTTCAGTTCTAGTTCAGTTCTAGTTCAGTTCTAGTTCAGTTCTAGTTCAGTTCTAGTTCCGTTCTAGTTCAGTTCTAGTTCAGTTCTAGTTCAGTTCTAGTTCAGTTCTAGTTCAGTTCTAGTTCAGTTCTAGTTCAATTCTAGTTCAGTTCTAGTTCAATTCTAGTTCAGTTCTAGTTCAGTTAAGATTTAAACCGAGTGCTCAGTAGAAACATTACTATCGCGAATTTATATGCAGTTCTAAAGTACTGTGAGGATTTATCTACATCTCGATTTTGAATCTATTTTTGAATATTTATTTCCATAAAGCATTGTTACTAATCCTTCGCTGTTTCATACTTCTCTCTTTCAGCAAATCAAAGTTTATCGTTATAAAATCATAGCCCGTTTCGGTCTAATGCATATGATTGGCACCAATTTGGCCGTCTGGCTCAATGTACTGATACAAGAAACTAAACACGAAATCTTAACATTCTATAATGTGGAAAATCGAACGTTGCGTATATCACATCGTATACCAGGACACTCTAGGGCTCACTCCATTTTAGCGCCATCTGATCCCAACGCCCTAGTAAGAGTACCTAGAGGTTTAAAGGGTCCTTATCAAATATTCGAATGTCGTCGTACAAATATTTTGGGTACATTAGTGCAAGATGCTTCGCCATTTCTGTTTCCATGTACTATTGAATATTCATTGATATGTGCCGCTATATTGTATGTTATGTGGAAGAGTATATCAAGGCCTCAGACTCCCAAACCCCATAGACCAGATATGATTAGCTCACCGGTAAAAAGATCTCCTCATCATTACTCGGTGGATTGTGCTCGGGCCCATAAGGGTTTGTTTGTGGGTATCTTGGTGTTGGTTTTGACTATTATATCTTTGATATTATTCTTCGTTTTGATATCAAGACCAGATTTCGTGGCTCTAGCCGTAATGGAGGTAACAATATGTGAATTGTTTATATATGGCACAGCGACAATAGCAACGTTAGTGGGCATGATACAAATAAGACATTTACAGTATGATGCATTTAGAAGTTTTTCACTGGATGATATTTTATTGGTAGGAGCACAAACAGGTTCATTTTTATACAATATTTTTACAGTCATAGCGGGACATTTTTCATTGAGAAGTGATGATTGGCTGGTGCCTCTGAATGCATTGGCTTCTATAGTGCAAACAGCTTGTCAGACCATGTTCATATTGGATGCAAGTCGTCGCCAGGCAGTGACACCCGAACATATACGCAAGAAACCCGGTAGAGAAATTGTCACCTTTATGTTGGTGGTCAATTTGGCTATGTGGGCTATAAGTACTTTGGAAAAGTCGAGAGCCGAATCACATCCCATACAACTGAATTTCTATGGTTTGTGGGCCTGGACCATTATTACACATGTGTCCATGCCACTAGCCATATTTTATCGTTTCCATTCGACTGTCTGCTTGTGCGAAATCTGGAAGAGAGCCTATAAACTTAAACCGACATTTATGTGAGAATTAGCCCGCGAGCGCATTGCAAGCATTGCGCAACAACAGCAATTTTGTGAAGATCTTAAAACAAATTTATCCTACTGTTACTGTTCAACCACCATTGTGGAAACAATTGAAGAAGTGGACAGTAGTGGCAGTAATAATGGTAATGGCAATAGTAATGGAAACTCAAATGGTACGAACACAGCGAATGGTAAAGCTAATGCTAACGGTAAATGTTCTGAAACTGAAACTACAGCCCAAGTTGAAGGTGAAACTGGTTGTGGTACTGGTACAGAAGCTACTGAAGAAGAAGATTTAGATACTACCGACAATGAAACCACAATCGAAATCAAACAACAACCGAAGCAGCAGATTGCAATATCGAGAAAATCATCGGGTGGTGGTGGCAGTGTGGGCCAACGTGCATTTTGTCCGGTCTATATAATAAATGGTGAATGAGTTTATATGCAATTTGAGTACATTGATGCCATCAGTCAACGTGAACTCACATTTGTATGAATCTTTTCTTTTTTTATATATCTATATATAAACAACAACTAAAACAACAAGCAATGCTTTCATTTATACATTTTGAAAAACTCAATAAACTTAGATAAATAAAATCTGACCAATTTTTATTTTAAATTTTAAAATCTAAAAAATTTTGATTAAAATAAAATAAAATAAAGAAGAAAACATTTTTGCATTAAACACACAGATATTTACACACAAAACACTTTTTGTAATTGTAGACAACAGTTTTCTTAATTAATTTTCTTGATTTTCTTTCGTAACATATCTCTGTTTTAAGATGAAAATTAAATAAGAAAAATATTTAAATAAAAACATTAAATGGTTAAATTAGTTTACTTAAAGAAATAAGTAAAAATAGAAAACAAGTAAAATGTTCAAATTTAGCTAAAATACGATAATGTCATTAAAAGAAGATGAAAAAATAAAACTGAAAAAGAAATAATAAATTCATAGTTAACGTAACTCGCATTACAAGTAAATGACAAGAAAACAAAATAAAAAAATAATTGATAAAATTTGTTGTTCTAATTAGATCTCGTATAAAAAAAAAACCCAAAAGAAAAACCAAAATAATGCATTCGATAAGAAAAAGATAATTGTAGTTAAACTTGTATAATCGTAATTAAACGTTTTTTTCTTTATTTCTAATGATAATATTAAAACACGAACACCAGTCAAGCATTTAAATTATTAAAAATATATAATGATTTGAAAGGAAAATTAAAAAATATTATAAAATTTACTAGACAACTTAATAATACTCTACATTAAACATATTTTAGCGGACATATAAAATTAAACTAGAAACTTAATAAAATGACTAGTTTAAAATTTTTACTAACATATTAAAAAAAGGACCATTTAAAAGAAAGTGAACCAAAACGGTTTTATAACTAAAATACCTTCTTTTGTTGTATTTATTTTAAAACAGAAAAAATATTTTTTTTATCAATATTATTTCATTCAGTTAAGGCATCAAACGTTTTGAATAGTGGTTAGGTAACAGAAGCAAGTCCGATTTACTTGGGTCCATTAGTTGGTTCTGTTTTGTTATATGAAAGCGTATCTAGTCTGGACCCAACGTCAGCATAATTACAAGTAAAGAAATGCTCGACTCAATTTTTTATGTTAATACTATATAGAATTGAAATATCTTGTCGGGCTGTTATCAGTCTGAATAAAAGACTGAACTGGACATATACAATGAAATGTTCACAGTTGTCATTTGAACTTCGTTATCTGGTCAAGAGGTTCTCGAAAATTGAAAACCATTCTGGATGTAGTGTAGAAAACATAGAGATTTCAAATAGTAGGATTACCGTCAGTACAGACGCGGATATATATTGTAGATTCTATAACACATCATTCAGTCCTTAGTACAAGATTATACGTTGATTGTGCAGACCGTTTTCTTATAGCGGGAATTTAAAAGCCACCTTTCAAATTCCTTGAAAAAGAAATGTTTACAAATTTGATGCATGAACGATATGGTTAGACTTTTAGATGAAATTCAGACGACAAAATGTATCGGACAATATTCCAAAATTACGATATTGTTAATATAGTTTCAGTTATGTCATTATACTTAGTTCTATGTCCAGAAAAACCATCGAAGACGATCGATATTCATACAAGAAACTGGTTTATCATTATAAAACCATGTATATATTCTTATCTGTGGTAGTGTTCATGAAGCCTAAACCATCAGCTTAAACGATGTATTCGATGACCTAGGTTCAGGCTATATACTCCTTGTACCCACATGCCAATAATGACTCTTTCCTTTAAAAACATATTTCTTACAACGACCCTATGATTGTAGATCGTTAGAAGGTTTAATGTAATTTGAAAGAAAATTATGTCGACTTGAAAGTTTGACAGCTTTTAATTTCTTCGATAATGATTCAAGGATCAATGTCTTCTTATGGAAACACTTAACATGGCACATATATATATATATATATATATATATATATATATATATATATATATATATATATATATTATATATATATATATATATATATATATAATATATATATATATAATATATATATATATATATTATATAATTATATAATATTATATATTATTATTATATATCGATTGATTTATCCTATTGTAGCTAATAAAACCATCTGGGGAATGTTGAACTTTCGGGCGTCACGTGGTGGCAAAATGCAAATATTATTAGGAAAGTGAGTTCAATAACATAGGTTACCTAATGAAAGATGTCTGTCTTCCAGTGGGCAAAGAGGCTTGCTTATTTGTCAGAGTAGTAATAGAGTGAAAACTGTGAAACTTGGTAATTTTCTTATACATTATTTTTCAGAGCTATATCTGGGGATGGACTGCTTTTGAGCAAAGAGTTCACAACAATGAAACTTTTGATCAGCACAAAAGCGTTGACGTCTAATGATCAAAATTTGTATTCGAAAGGAAATGAAAAAAATTTCAAAATAGAACCATTTTTTTACTTTGATGCCTCTTGTTTCCAACCTTATTTTCAATTACTCCAAATTTATGGAAACACTAACTACCGATTTATAAACAAACAAAAATTTTGACAAAAATACATTAAATTAAAATTAATAAAGAAAAACTGGAAACAACAAATCATAATCATAACCCACCACATAAATTATATGAAAACAAAAATTAAAATTAATATGAATCATAAGAAAAAAGTTTAAATTTAACTATGAATATGTATTTGAAAACTTTTTAACCATTAAACAAAAAATAAAACAATTTCATATTTTTTGGAGATAAGTTACTTATACAAAAATATATATATAGAAAATATGCAAAAAAAACTTGAAATAAAAATTAAATATACAAACAAAAAAGGAAAGAAAAATCCCTACAGAATATTACAAAATACACGTACAAGAAAATATTAAAACAACAACAAAATGAAATAGTTTACAATTAAAAGTTTAATAATAGAAAAACCAACAATATTTGTATAGAGACTGATTGTGTGTTCATTGCAAAAATTGAAATAAAATGTTAAAACAAAAATATATATTGAAATAAATGAAAATATAGTGAAGAAAATTCAAAAACAATGAAATAGCTACCTACTCAATATAACTAAATAAATAGTTAAAAGTTGAAACTAAATTTTAACGGAAATTTTTTTGGCATATAAATAAAAAACAAGTTTGAAATAAATCAAAATTAACTAAAAGTCATAAAATATTTAAAATATATTAATGCAAAATAAAAGAAGAATAATTATAGAAAGTATAAGCAATGTTTAATTAAAAGTAATAAATAATAAAAATTTTTAAAATAATATTTTTTTTAAATTCAAAAACAATTGACAAATAATAATGACTAATTATTTATTAAATAATAATTCAAAAAAAAAAAAATTGTCGATGTACTAAAAGTACTAAATTATTTTTCTAGTTTTAGTAGACAACTTACTAAAATATGGAATAGACAAGTCTATGCACTAGTCAATTGTCTCGCCTATGTATTAGTCTAGGAATAGGCTATTGATAAGTGTAACAATAGTTTATTGAACACTTTATGGACTAGCTGTTCCATTCCAGCAAAAACTTTCATTACCTAGTAATCATGGAATCACGTAGAAACTTATTACTCTTGGGGTGAATAACTAATTATTTTTGTTCGACGAGGTTCAGGTTACTAATTTAGTACAATTAAACCAACAAATATGTTATGTGATAGCTAGTTATTTTGGGCCGACTTTGTATTCAGAAGGCAAAAAATAAAAAAAATCCTCAGTCGGGGTTTAAACTGAGCATTCAGTTGTTTTTTTATGCTTCTAGCTCTAGCCGCTAACTCGATGCTCCATTAACATGAATGTTATTTGGAAAACAATAAACGGTATCCAGCAGGGCTCGAACCACGACTAGACAATTGGGCTATAACAAACCCAAATTACTTTGTTCTTTACCAGAATAACCTATTCAGCTAAATGAAATAATGTGGATGATAATGAACACTCATTACCAAGTATTGTATGAAATAACTACTGGCTATTATCAAAAATTTCAGATTTATTGCTATGCGATGTATTATTTTACTGTGAAGTTTACTGAATACTCTACTGACTGACCTTTTGACTATTCGAATGACTATAATATGGAGACTAGCACAGGATCGGTTTCACTTTGTGAAAGATTCAATTACATAGTGATCGTTAAAAATGGGATCGAGTATTGATGAAGTAAATTTTACTTTTCATTTAAATTACCACTCAGATTCAGACATAATTTTAAAAATCTCCCCAGCTCTTGCCAACAGCTTGATAACTCCATAATAATCATAATGATCGTACAACTGATTATCAATCTTTAGTATATCCGAAGCCTCTTTTATTTAACTTTTGAAAATGAGATCATAGATTAGATCACATTCTTTAGATAATTGAATCACAATCACCTCGGTTTTAATCTAAATAACACTTTCTGTTAATACAGCTGCTACTGAGTTGACAATCTGAAGTACAATAGGGTCGTTCCGGAGTGGAGATCAAATTGTCTTGGGAAAGCCTATATAATTTAGTGAAGATTGCTACATATTGAATATGGATCAATATAGCACCAATCTAATTAAATAAAATCTACGGAGGAAAGAGTTAAAAATATAATTTGTTAAAGTGAAACAGAAAATCGCAACGACCCATTCTAGATTGTTGGTAAAAATAATAAACTTTCTGTAAAAATAATTCTTTGCATAAATTCCTCACAAAATGTGGTAAAATAAAAGTCATTAATTTGTCAATAATAACTTATTTAATTCTATAGATTGAGTTTTTTACTTTTAAAACAAAAAAACATCAGCAGCTTGTTGAAAATAGAAAAACCGGAAGAAAAAGATAATTGCAAAATTGATTGTTTATGTTGCAATTGTTTTGTTAATTTCTAATTAAGTAAAATTATTTAACTTTTGTTGTGATAAATTATGAATATTTATAAAACAATAAGAAAAAACAAATAAAATTTAAGTTAACTTAAAAAAATAAAATATATAAAAATACACAATAACAATAATACTCGTAATTGGTGAAAAGACAAATCAAAAATGTAAATCTTAATATAAGAAAAAATAAAAAAGTTAATCATAATTTCTAATATAAAATAAAAATTAAATGTATAATTTCAAAGGCCAAAGATTAAAAAGCAAAAAAATAAATAAATTAAAAATTTAATTGTTAATTTTTTATTATTATTCTAGCTTTATGAACTTAAATTATTTATTATTAAAAGAAATAAAACTTAAATTTTAAACTTCTTTTTGCTAAGTTTAAATTTTAACCCTAACAAAAAAAATAAAATAAAAAAATATCTATTTACATACAAACATACAAAACCCCTACATTTGTGTCGTAGTAAAGTTGTAAACTAAATAAAATAATAAATTATATAATTGTATGATTTTTAATTTTAATGTCATTGATATTTTTTATATAAAATATTTAGATATTTAAATTTCATTCTTTAGTATTTATATACACTTATACCCAAACATATACTCGTATACAATTTTTTGTATGGTAATAATAATAATCCAACGTTTACACATACATTCCCCCCCCCCTTAACCCCTCTTAAACCCTGTTTTAATGTCACACTCGTATTGCTAAGATTTAGTCATTTTTAAAATCTAAATTTTTAATTAAATAAAATATAAAAACAAAAAGAGAAATCATAGATTTAAATTAATTTTTTAATCCTAAAATTAATTTATTGTGCGTAAACTGAAGTAAATATAAAAGTATAATCTCAAAATTTGAATAAAATTATAAAGAAAAGAAAATAAAAAAAAAAAACAATATTAATCATAGTAGTTTATCATAATGTCGTACGATTATTGCAATGAATTTAAAGTGAAGAAAACTGAAAAAAATAATCGGAAGAAAAAGGTTAAAGAAAAAAAATTAAATTGCAAAATATTATAAATGATAACAAAAATAATAAAGAAAACAATATTAAAAGTATTAAATAATCACGTTTATATTAATGAAAAAAATTAAACAAAGGTGAGTAGTTATGTTAACAAATATTAAATTTTTAAATAGAAGTATAATTGATTTCTGATAAAATTAAAAAACAAATGCTATAATTTACTTAACACCGTGATAACATTACCGCCCTAGCTTACAAGTAGAGAGTTAAATAAATCTACTAATAATAAAGATTTTAGTTTTTAGCTTCTACTTTTACGAGGTAAGCAGGCAATTAGAAATGGAAGTACTTACTTTTGGGGTGAATAACTAATTTTTTTTTCGACGAGGTTAAAAAAATAACTAGTTGCAAATGTGCTTACCCGATTTTCCCGGGCAGGCGTTATATAGAGGTGATTTAATATTAAATTCTTAAGCAACTATAAGTCATTACCATGTTTTTGCTGAAATGCTTAATTAAAGTGATTACAGGGTTTCTCAATAATTGTTTTTATGTTTAGTAAAATAAAGGTCATAATTTCATCACGTTGGATTTTTTTTTCGAGGGAAATTATATTTTTACAAAATTCTATAGTTTACAGTCATAAGAAATATTTACATATAAATTAAGAACCCCTGATTTTCTGACATAGTAGGCATTAAGTTGATCCTTTCTGGTTGCTCAGTATCTTGGAATCTTATTTACATTGAAAAGATTCTATATTTATACAGCGAAAATAATTATGCTTCATAATTGAGGACAAAGAAATTTTAAATTGATGAATGTGATTTCGGGAATATAAAATATTTACATATTTTTTGAGCGCTTAATTTTGAATTTTTTCAGTTAAAAACACGTATGAGATTTTCTATAAGAGGGCTCATAGTTGACAGGGGTAAATATGGTCCTATCCTTATAAATGTTGATAGAGGAATTTACGTATACTTCAAAATTATTTATGTAGAATTAAAATCGTGTTATTGGTGTTTATAAGTGAATTTGAACCTTCAAGTTTCAAGGGAAGTTTGTATGGGGAGTTGGGTCAAATAAGGACCGATCATTTCGAAGATCGGTGGAGTCATTTAAAGTTACATAAAACTAAGTTTTGCTGACTTTTGTTGACATAAAAGAACATTTAACTTAATTATGAGCCCTAAGGCCCTATTCGGGGGTACGGTGATATGGGGACTAGGTAAAATAATTGACCGATTTCAACCATTTTCAATAGAGTTCGTCCTTTGATCAAAAGAAGAGTATATCCCAAACTTTATATAATTATCTTGAAAATTACATGGACAGACGGACGGATAAACATAGCTAAAGAAAGTGATTCTGAGCCGATTGGTATACCTTAAGGTTGTGTAGGACCCACAAACATCAGCACAAACGCATTATACACTACCCACTATAGTGGTGTAGAGGGGTATTCAGTTTCTTGGTGATGTTTGGAAACTCAACTCAAAGCATCAATGCATCCGCAAATGACAGTGATTAAAATTTACTCCTAACAACCTATTTGGCTCTATTTTGTATTTTGTGAAGACAATCGTCACTTTAAAGTCACCCTTGTAAGCAAGACACTTGAAAAACAAACTTAATGTTTGTAATCTATTGGGCGACGATTGGCTTCCTCGTAGGACAAGCATATGTTAAAATAGCTAGTCACCTGCATGCTTTGTGGATAGAGGTAACGCTAAATGGTAGGTTGAATAGCTAGTTCGGGACTTTCCGACCGAACTGCTGATATGATAATGAATCAAATTTAAAAAAAATTAAAGAAGTAACTCATTATCAAATTGGGACTTTAGTAAGAGTTATCGAATAACAACTCCCAGTAGTAATGCATACGTAAAAACAGTCATTTATACGAATGTGTAACCACATGATTATTCATCACCAGCGTACTTTTCGTAGATGAAAGCGAAGAAAGTCGTCACTTTACTGTATCTAGGTAAATGAATGAGGGGACTCCTAAAAATATTTTTTGTCACTTGTACTTCAAAAGGTAGTATTGTTCTATTTAAATGTTTTTGGTTATTAATCACAAATGTACTTTTCGTAATTGAGAACGAAGACAATCTCCACTTTACTGTATACCAAGTAAAAAACAGAGTGGCTGTCGTTACTTAAATGAGGAGACACTTAAGAATTGTAAGTGAAGAGAAAAAAATCATGATCTGTGTTAAATGACAATGAACAATACTGTTTCATAATTTTATGTGTATTAATGAATTAAAAAGTTTAAATGTCGGATGTTGAAATTTGTGAGTATGGTTTAATTTGGATTTAACCTTAATGTTTTTACTTATATTTGACAAAGAAGAGATTTTCTACAAGAGTGGTAAATAAAAGTTGTAAAAACGGGTAAATATGGGTCTATCGTTTTAAATCTTATAAGAGTAATAGTTGTCTTTTTTAAAGTGATATTTGTAGAATCGTGTTATTAGTATGCATTTGTATATTTTGCTTTTCCTAGTCATAACTGTTTTAAAAATACAATCACAATAACATTACACATAAACAAATGTTGTAAGTACCGATATGTCACTACTAAAGTTTTTATATTATGCATATACATCAAACCCGAAGAAATTCACCTAGGACACTAACCACTAACCTACAGGAGGCTATAAATAGATGATTTGATAGGTTGTATAGAAGAGTCTGCATAACACTTGCACTAGTTAACTTAAAAATATCGAATTTGGGGTGTGACATCTATTTAAGCTTTTAGTTCTTTCCAAGGATAATATTATTTTAAAATAGGCTGTTTTAGTAATTTTGAGAATTGAAAAGTATATTTAAATAACTTTATTTGATTTGTGGGAAACATAAACAATTATTTTTGTATTATTCATGCGATGACCAACTCAACATTACTAAATGTTCATATTTAATTTATGAAAGTTATTCGAACCATTGTGGTCAAAACATTAAGCCACAAGCTGAAAAGTATCAAACATTATTTCACGAGACTTAAAATCATATACATACATACAATTAATGAAAAAAAAACAGAACTCTATACACCATAAAATAAGCTGTACATAAAAAACTATTCTCTAATGAAAATGGGTTAAAAGGATGTTAAGTACCAGACCCGTAGACGCAGAATAATAACAAAAACAATAAGCAGCAGTAAAACTACTCGAGAAAACAAAACTACTGTAGAAAAGTACTTAAGTAAATATAAGAAAAGTGTATAAATTATAAGAAATAGTTCATGTAAATACATATTAAAGAAATAATAAAAAAATAATAGCATAAAACGACTATGACAATAGATTACAATAGAAAACAACTTTATCAAGAAGTAAATACAGGGAGAAGAAGGATTGGAGAATGTAGCAGCAAGATTTCCATGAATTGTGTAAATGATGGTGTTGAAGCAATAAAAAGAAAAAGGTGCTGGATAAAAACAAAAACAAACGATACATACACACGTTTCAGAGTGCTTTTTACTCTAAACGATAACAGGACAAATGGGACCAACCCAAAAATTAAAAAGGTACTTACAACTATTATCGCACATACTCACAACTCTATAATACACACAGCTTACAAACATAAGTACATATACATAAATACATCCTTTTAAAAGATACACAACATAGATACTAGAAGACCCAAGAAGAAATTAGTTGTATTGATAAAATAACCTGTGCGCCAGAAAATTGTTTTAATGAAAAAATTAAAATGAAAGCCAGGAACTGCACGGATAATTCGAGATTTGTAGATAAAAGTATATAATTGTTTTTAGGAACTCACGAAAAAGCTTTAGAGGGATGCTGGATAGAAATTGTATAAATAAATAGGTGCAGAGAGAACTTTTTGGAGAGGAATGTTACAGAGAAATTGATAGAAATATAAGTAAAAAGGTAAAAGTTTTTAAATAAAAGCTTTTTAAAAGTATTTTTGTGGATTGTAAACTAGATAGAGATGACCATATTTCTATGTAAAGTTACCCCTCTTTGAAGGGGTTTATAGAAGAGCTTTTGATATTGTTCTCTTTATTGACTTTTTGTACACAAAACTTATAAATATACTTTAAGCATTCGCAAGGTACTAAATAAAGTACTTATTGTTATATTTTAAAGTGTTTTAGATTATTCATTTAAATCTATCAACATTTTTCTATAAACAAAATTTTTTGAGTACAAATATTTAAATACTTTTCTACAACAGGAGAATACATCAACATTGTGTTACAAAAGAGAATGTATACAAAATTCTATAAAAACAAAAATAAATTAATATTTTCTATAAAAAGAAAATTTATCGAATATCTGTCTTTTTATAAAAAAGAAAAATATCGAATATTTTCTACAAGAGAATTTATTAACAAAAAGAAATTTTATCGAAAATTATCTATAAAAATATAAAATTTTTGAAAATTTTTTATAAACGATTTTATTGAAAATTTTCTATGAAAATAAAATTTTATTAAAAAAAAATATTGAAAATTTTCTATAGAAAAAAATTTAACAAACATTTTTTATAGAAATAGAATTCAATAAATTCTTTATTTTACTTCTATTCAAATAATTCTTTATAGAACTTATTTTTCTGTAAATTTTTTTTATTAAAACGTATTTAATTAAAAATTTTTTATAAAAACAAAATTTATTACCAATTTTCTTAAACAAAAATATTTTTTATTAAGATAATTTTCAACAAAACATTTTTTATAAAAAGCAGTTTATTGAAAATTTTCTATAAAAAATCGATAATCGATAATAAATCGAAAATATTTTCTAAAATGAGAATTAAATGAAAATATTTTAGTAGAGAATTTATTGAAATTTTTCTTTAACAAAGGAAATTACGAAATTTTTTTTAACAAAGCATCAATATTTTCCTTTTATAGAAAGAAAATTTATTGAAAATTTTATATAAAAAAAATATAAAAAGAGAATATCTTGAGCATTTTTTAATACATAAAATTTATTGATAATTTTCTTTAAAAAGAAAACTTATCGACAATTTTCTAAAAAAATGAATTTATCAAAATTTTTAAAAGGGAAGTAAATGAAAATTTTCTATAAAAAGATAATTTATTAAAAAAATTTTTATCAAAATAAACATTCTTTTATAAAGAAAATGTATTGAAAATTTTGTATAAAAGTATAATTTATTTAAAATTTTCTATAAAAAAGAATTCATCTTAAATGTTTTTAGAGTATAGAAAAATTTCCAGAAAAATAGATATTTTTTTATAAAAAACTAATCTAATATTTTATATAAATAAGTTATTGAAGATTTTTTATAAAAAAGAATTTATTAATAATTTTCTATAAAAAGATAATTCATTGAAAATTTGAATGAAAAGAAAATAATTTTTTTAAAAACTTCCATAAAAAGAAATTTTATTAAAATCATCCATAGAAGGGAAATTAATGGAATTTTCTATTAAAAGAAAATTTATTCAATTAAAAAAATTTAAATTTACTATAAAATGGGTAAAGAAAGATAATTTTTTAAATATTTTCGAAATCGAAAAGTGAAAAAATACATTTATAAATAGTTTCCTGAAAAATTAGCATTTTAACAATTTCATTTCAACAAATCAATTATAGACAATTCCGGGATTCTATAAAAGAAGTGTAGAATTTACTCCATGGAAGTAGTGAAAAAAAGACCTGAAGAAGTGATGATTTTACCACAGGCTTGTCATAGGAGGGATGTACTTTTTATTTAATTCCAAATTCACTACTTCTGAAGTCATTTTCAAGAAGTAATTTTTAGTTAGCATTTCAATAATTTCATTTTAACAAATCAATTATAGACAATTCCGGGATTCTCTAAAAGAAGTGTCGAATTTACTCCATGGAAGTACTGAAAAAGACCTGAAGAAGTAATTTTTACTTATTCTAAAGTGAAATTATATTATTATAGAATACAACAATTAAATTTTACTTAAATAATATTAATATTAATAAAATTAATAAAACAGAAGCGCAAAATAAAATTTTTATCTTACAAATAAGTAAGAACAAACAAATATATTCAGCATAGGAAAAATTGAATTATTTTAGGTTCTTCTGAAGTCATTAAACATCTCTTCCACAGAAGGTATGTTTAATGACTGAAGTAGTGATAAATCTTCTTTAGAAATTATTTTGCTTTATTTTTGTATTTTTATATATTTTACTAGGTTTTTCGAATGTTTAGTACCTCAATAGTACTAATTGTTAAATAGCAATTATCAGATCTGACAAAAGCTCTGATAAAGCTTTAAGTTTTCTTGTTTTTCTTTCTATGCGTCTATCTCTTTTTTATAAGGGGAAATTTTCTTATTTAATGTTGCCTTTTCATTTTTGGTAAGACGCATTTTATTGATTTTTTATTTTGTAAACGCACATTTTGCTGTATGCAGTTCACACCCATTTTTCCCTTTTTATTTTAGAATTTTTGTTTTCTTATATGCATATATGTATGTACAATATATAAGGTTTACACGAGCGATAAACCGCTTAATCCTTTTTAAGTACAATACAAATATAGAGTTACATTAAATAAGAAAATAGAAAAAACTAACTAAAAAGACATGTTAAGTTTTCAAATAATAACATTTAAGCTATTGACTTTCAATTTATAACATAAGAAGAATGTTTATGTATACTGACTGCTCTTCTCCTTTTCTGCACATAAACGAAAAGGTGAATGTCCTTTATAAACAAAATATACAGTTACATTTAACGCCTGCGCTGTTGAAAATACTCTAGAACTTTAAGCGTAAATTGATGTAAAAGTTTTTTATGAAAATGTAGTGTCTAATCGAAATGGGCGCGAAAAAAAAAGTATATTTCATATACTGCAAATGCGAAAAATGACAAGAAAATGTTTTAATATTCCAAACACACATTTGTGTCAATCTAAATGTATTTTCAGTCCATTTATCACCCGACACCTAATAATGTCACACATACATATATTGCACATTTAATCAGTAGAAATTATTGTGTAAATGTGTTTTTAAGAGTTTTTGAAAAATTGTCACAGCCTTCTTGTTTACATGTCGCTGTTTTTATGTAAAATGTCTAGTAGTTTTTAACATAATTTTTGTATTGTATCGGAAAACTAAGTCATGTTTACATTCTTTTGTCTTTAGTATAATTTTTAGTTTTTTATTTGTTATACATTTTTGTAATTATGCTTTTCTTTTACAAATAACTTATCATCATTACAATAATTTCAGTACTAAGTGTTAAAGTTAGTATTAAATTTATGTTGCAATATTAAAGTAAATTGCATAATGCTTCATGCAACAAAATGTGCATACATACTCATATTCATTAAATTGCTAATGTTGTCCCCAGGGATTCGAATGCATTTGAGTTTTTTTTGTAAAATTATTTATCTTCTCATGTTTTATAGTGCTAGAGGGTGTGTGAATGAATCTGTGCAAAATGCTGTTCGTTTTCTTACTTAAGGATGTGATTTGGAATTTAGGTTAGCAAGGTACGAGTATATTTTAATTAAATTTACCACATTTTAAATAAAAGTGGATTTAATTTAATTAGAAAATGTAAATTCTATAAAAGAAAATTTAACAAAAACTTACTATATAATTTTATGCTATATTTTTTATAAAAATAACTAAAAATGTTCTATAAGAAGAAAATAAATGGAAAATGTATGGAAAAAACAAAAATATATTAATATCAAACATTTTCTATTAAAAGAAAATCTAAAAATCTTCTTAAACAAATGTGTTGATTTTTTTCTTTTATAAAGAAATATCGAAAATTTTCTATGAATAGAAATTTTATCAAAATTTTCTTAAAAGGATATTTGAGTGAAAATGTTCTATAGAACGAAATTTAATGGAGCATTTTTTATAGGAAGAAATTCTCTTATAAATTTTTCTTTAAAAAAGAAATTATGTAGAAAAATAATTTTTATCAAAAATTTTCTATGAAAAGAATATCTATAAAATTTTCTATAAACAAAAAGCAATGACGTAGAAAACCTCTGACCAAGATATGCGAATAAGTTTTCCCTTCATAGCAGAATTATGCAATGAAAATTTTCTAGAAGTTTTTGGAATCGGTTCCCTTTAATTTAAGGTTATTGCCTTCAGATAGAGGCAAAGCTTTTCCAAAAAAAAGTTTGCTGATAAAAAAAAAACGCCCTCCGTTACGCCAAACAATCACGAACAATTTTCCTAGATGAGCAAACGATAAAGACATTACCATCCATTAAATAAGTTCGCATTTCTGGCTAGGGTGAAATTTATTGGGGATGCAGAATTATAAAATAAGGCGATCATTGTTAAGGAAATACCTATATGACCATGACCAAAGTTGAAAAGTTTGGTTTTATATTGTTCTTCAAAAGCAGTGTTCCGGCACTGCATTATAAAACTTTCAGAATTCACAACAATATGATAGAATGGTGCTGAAATGTTTTCCTGAAGATAAAATTACCACTTTATATACATCAAAAATCAATGAGTTAACATAAAATCAAGTAGTAAAAAGAGGTTTTTTACTACTTGATTTTACACCATGATCGCTTACATCTAAGTAGTTAAAGAAGTACTTGCTATTTCTCTTACAAAGAAGTTGTTTTGTTTTTTTTTAATAATAAAGAGAGCCAGGGAATTCGGTTTGTTAGTCAAATGTTGTACTCAC
Organism: Lucilia cuprina; assembly: GCF_022045245.1. NCBI lineage: Eukaryota > Metazoa > Arthropoda > Insecta > Diptera > Calliphoridae > Lucilia > Lucilia cuprina. Next base: position 48,878,229 of record NC_060951.1, on the reverse strand, counting down.
TGTACCCCTGCTTAGTTCCCAGCAAAATTTTTACATACCCGGTTAGTAGGCAAGTAATATTGGAGAAAACTGTAAGTAGTTACTTTTTGGGTGAATAACTACTTATTTTTGTTCGACGATAACTAGTTACAAATCGGCTTACCCGATATTTCCGGATTTAAAGCTGGTTTTACAGTTATTTTTCATGTTTGCTATTATATTCTCTTACTCAATGCCCCATTAAAAAATAGTTTTATCATTCTATTCTATTCACACAAATGTAAATTTCAACATTTCTTGAAAAAAAATCGACTACGGTTAGAAACACTAACTAATTCCTTATTTGACATACTCTATAGACAATTGACTACAAATTCCATTCAAGAAAATTAATTTATTTTGTTGATAATGAGAAATCATTACCAAGTAATGTATGAAATAACTACATATCCTACAATACTCATTACTAAAATTTTAAAATATTTTACTGGTTAGTCAGTTAGTCAAATGTTGTACTCACTGTACCCCTGCTTAGTTATTTTATTGCGCGTTAAAAAAATGGTTTTCGTATACAAATTTTATTTTGTTTTACTTTTCGTAAAACACAATTCCTAACACACAATCGAATGAAATGTACAAACCAAATGACAAAGCCAAAAATAAAGTACTTCTATAGCAGATTAAATGAAAGTCATTACTAGAGTACTTCAAAGTAATGCAGACCGTTAGTAGTTATCATTGAAAAGTATGTTAAAAACAAGTCATTACCAGATTTTAGCTTGGTAGTTTGCAGTGCGAGACTTTCGTTATTTTATATTAATGAGAATACTGACAAATTACCGTATAAGTGATCGAATATGCTTTCGCAACGAAAACACAATTACGATAAATTTTTCTCTATCACATGTGAGATAATACGGCCCAAGTTATTAATAATAAAAATGTTGTCGATTTTTAAACAGTTTTATAACAAACACTAGTTCTAGTTTTCGCTATACGAGAAATCAATTTAAAACAATATGCTAAATTAATTTAATACGTAGTTAATGTTATGAGGGGAGGGGAAAGGTGTAATGAATCGCATTAATTCACCAAATTTAAAACCTAATCATATTATCACTATTTCAACGTCAATATGCTAAAGAAGTTCATTAAAAAAACAACCCCTAATATATAATATTTATACCCAAAATACACAAATTGTTTTAATTTTCAATCACAACGACAATATTATGCTCGTTCATCGTAGATAATGTGTGACCAATTATGACAAACCCAAAAATATTAAACAGAATTTATGGCCAACAACTAATAATAAAGACAACAACAACATTGCACCACAGCATGTCAGCATATTTTATGCTGCATATTTTGTGGCTTCCTTAAAATGAACTATACTCACTATCCCATATACGCAACTTAAAAACGAATTCGCCGAACAACCCCCAAAGTAGATGGTGTAAAACAAAAGTATACAAATAGTTTTCTAAAGCATAAGTATTCATACCAATATCTTTTGAACGAAATTTATTCACACCACACCACTTAAATAATATTTACGATAAAAGATACTAGACTATAACGTAAAATACGTATGTTTATTACGTTATTTTACGTTATTATGTAAATTTGCATAAATGAGTACGACATAAATAGTGAGTACAAGTTTTATGTATTTCTTGTTTACCGGCTTGTATTTTTACTAGAGAGCAACAAATTACACAAAAAATTATTGTATGTTTTGACGGACTAGTAGTTAGTGGGTTAGATGGTGGAATATTGTGAGAGAGAGAATCGAAATATTCAACACATTGTGTGTTTGATTGTTTGGTAAACATTACTACTCCCTGTTTATGCTTTTTTGTTTTTATATTTTTTTGATTTACGTATTGTTGTTATTATTACATGTGAACGTTAACGGAAGCAAAAAATACAATATGTTAAATGTAGAGTTTTAAATGAATTAAATCGAGATATAATTACATTACAAATTATTTTTGTTATAAACTTACCCAATTATCCGCATAACATCAAAATTCTCCAGAAATCCTGAAAAGAATAGAAATACATTTTAATACACAAATATATACTACTACATACATCGTTGCATTATTTTAATATCTGCTTTCAATTGGTGTTCTTTATTTTCTTGTAGAAAAAATTTATTAATGCACTAAACTTTTTAGATGAGATCCAGCCTAGAGTCTGTTCACTATATATCAAAGGAGAAAATAAGTTTCAATTATCAAAATAATTGTATCAAGCAAGTTTTGCACCTATTACCAAAATGATGACATCAATCAACAAATTTGTAAATAACGAATTAATCAGAAAAATTAATGTCAATAATTGAGACATTCATTTAAGATTTAATTCATTAATTAAAATTGAGTTTTTATTAATCAAATGAATTAAACTGTTTGGTAGAGAGTTTTTTTAAAAATCAATTAAGAAGGCGATTAAAACAATTAAATTATTAATCGATTATACACAACGTTAAAGGAATACTTGACTTTTAACAATACGTTCAGCATTTATAAAAAATATCACTTTATTGTCACAATTTAACATATAAAGTGTTTCATAAATAGTCAAGAAACTTGAATTTTATATGCCTAAAATTTTATTGATATTTAAGAATTATAAATATTGTTAGCACAAAAATTCAAAATAAATCTAAAATAGAAAAGAAGGCCAGAAAAACATTTTCAATCAATTAAAAAATTAATTGAATTAATTAAAAATTTAATGAAAATTTTACACTTAAGTTTTAAACAGTTACAAAAAACGAGATAATTAAGAAAAATAAAAATTTGTTTAAATAAAAATTAAAGAAAATTAAAACATGTTAATTGAAAATAAACTACCGATAATTTTTTCTGTGTAGATAAAAACATGTTAGTTGAAAATAAACTACCGTTTATATCCTTGGTCTAAGGCTTAACGGTAGTCTCAGCAAATAATGGAAACTTGAGCAAGAAGTTCTCTTCGATGTGTTAAATTATTGATCAAGACTCGTTGTCTTTTACCTTCAGGGAAAAGCTTCTGAGGCATCAATATGCTTGACTTCCGGACGTTTGAAGAAATATGGTACTTTGGATACCAGGCCACAGCGCGCAATGATCATCTTAACCAAGGGGTACTACTGTATTTCATGACTGTCATTAACATACAGATTCTTACACTTATTGCCAGCTAAATAGTCCAAGTACAAATACAAATACAAATCAACGATGCAACATATTAATGTTTGTAAGCTATTGAAATTATCAATCATAATCAAAAAATTACTCTAGACGTAATTTTGTAGTGGAAAAGAATCTGGAGAGCTAGAAGATTTCAACATAATTAAAGCAACCAGTGAGAAACTCTTTCTAAATACTGCATTCGAGCGTTTCACGAAAATAATTTGGCTGGGTAGAACTTCTCAACCATTTCTTTCTGAATAGATTTTAAAAAGTATTGGCAGAGCGTAGTCATGATGGAATAAAATACTTTTTAGACCGAATATTCAAACAGTTCTTAAGGTAATGCTTTAAACTGAAATTCTGTGAATCCACTCTCTTACAAACTGTTTTATTCTATCTGCATCTGTATCTGACATTACGTTATACAAATCCAATACGATAATGCGGTGTGTTGGTTAAGAGCAAAAATAAAGTGTAGTGGCCATCCAACCGAACGTAGTATAGTAAATATCAACAAAAAACAAAACACGGGAAAACAGAAGCAGAAACTGAACAGCCGTGTGCGCGGTAGCAGCAGCAAAATTGTTGTTATTGTTTTGTTTGTATGCGAATACGACGACGAAGAAGAACGTTTGTTGTTTTGTTAGCAGTGTGTGGCTTGTTGGTTGTCTGTTTGCTGAAGTTCCAATCAGTCTGAAACGAATTGTTGTGAACGATGGAAGATAAATACGTCTAGAAGTGACCGAAAACAAAAGTGAAGTGAAGAATATTAATTATATAGACGTTAGACAAAATTTTAAAAGATTCACAGATAGAATCAAATAAAGAAGACAACTAGATCAAGTGTGAATAATTTTAATAAAAAATTTAAATGGTTTCGCTATCATTTTAATTCTAAACATTAGCAGGAGAATGTTGTTTAAGGAATTAAGATTAAAAATTAATAATTAAAATACCTTAAAATAAACAAATTATTAAATAATATTTAAAAAAGCCTTAAGTGCCATTTTGCAAATAAAGTCTGGTTTCTTAAAGTCCTTAAAACAAAAAATTAAATTTATTAAAAAAAAACTACGTGTTTAAAATCAAAAAACCTTTGTGTCTATCAAATTGTCCTCATACCTTGATAATCAAAACAAAAAGTGCAAAAAGAAAATAAAAATAATCCTCTCTATCAGACATCCTTAAAATATATACACACAACAACATTTCAGCATAAAAAAAACGACCAAAAAAGCACTTGTGTTTTTGCCACTTTTGGGTATAAAAAGTCTTCATAAACAGCAATAAAAAAAGTAAACACCAAAATAAAACGAATATTTATTTTAGCAACAGTCGCAAAAGTTCTAAAACTGCCTGCACCGTTAAGTTGTTTAGTTTATTTTTCCTTTATGTGTTTGTTGTATTTCGAGAGTAAATTTTATACTCCAACACAAACACACCAACTCATATCTACTCTGCATGCCAACCAAATCAATTCTACCAAAAAAACTTAAAGGATAATAAATTGTGCATTTGTATTAGAAGTATATAAGTATTCGTAAACACATTCACAGCAACTGCAGCATTTTAGTTTTCCTACGATTTTTATAAGGTGTACAAAGTACAAGTAGAATCCCCGAAATATTCAACCAACCGTATGTTGAACAAAAAAATACTACTACGACTAAAAATAAAATAAATGTATCCATATCAAAACATAAAAGGAAATTCGTAAAAAAATAAAACAGAATTCCATTGTTTAAGGAATAAAAAGTGTCATATAAACCGGAGATTTTGATCAAAATTAAAAATAAATCCTCAACATCATCATTGTCAACATATTTTATGTATCAGGATATAAAGAGACTGTTTGTTATTTCCATATAACTGGTTAATGTCATTAGTGGTAAGTAGGATTTTTGTCATAATATTGAAACAGAGATGATTATTTTAAGGCAATGATATAGAAGTAACGAAAATGTTAATTTAAAAATTTTCTTAAATATTTTTGGTTAATTTTATAAAAATATGAATAAAAATATAATGTATAATTTAGATTTTAAAACAACAATAAAATGATTACAATAGGTTTTAAAAAAACCTAATACTCCTATCACCGAGCTCAGGAACGATCCGAGTCACGCTTGGACTAATATGGTAATAAGTCACAGCAGTCTTAATAGAATATTTTATTCTAGAAGAAACTCTTGTCAATAGTAGCACTTTGACAACAACATTAAATAGACTGAATGAAATGCAAAAACAATTGGCACCTCAGACCTCTTCTTCTAAGCAATATTCTAAGAGATTGGCGAAAGGCTCTGTGGAGAAATTTTCAAAAATATATAACAATACTATTAAATATTAATAAAATAATTTACAAATCGGACAGTATTTATTTGGCAACCAATAGTTTTTAGTATTCAGAAACGATTGTTCGCAGTTTCTAAAAATTATGCAAATAGTTTCCGATGGCCATTTCGATTTCATTTCTTCTTCTTTCAATTCTTAATGTCCTGGTCCTGGTTTTTATTTTCGAAAATTTAATTTTTCCATTTGCAAAAGTTTACTAAGTAACTCCATGATCCGTTGTGTATACACAACAATAAGTAAGTCAACTATAACAAGATCATAGTCGCAAATGGGACCGATCTTGTTGAAGTCGTAGGTTTGATTCTTAACAGCGCCTGCTGACAATCACTAGCCGAATTAGTCTATAGCAAATGGAAAAGATTTCCCAGTGACCAGCACTTTAAATTTTAAGATGATAAAACTGATTTTACAAAGTTGTTTTTGCGCTTACTCAAATATGGTAAAAAACCGGGGTTTTTATTACTTGAGGACCTCGAGTCCAGAGCATTTTAAGACTAAAATATCAATGTCAATAAGTAAAGTACCCAGTAAAATATTTTCAAATTTTGTTAATGAGTATTGTAGGTAATGTACTTATTTCATACATTACCTTGTAATGAGTAGTTATCATTAACATAAATTAGTTTTTTGAATAGAATTTGTAGTCAATTGTATATAGCGTATGTCTTATAAGGAATTAGTTAGTTTTTCTAACCGTAGCCGATTTTGGAAATTGTTTCAAGAAATGTTGATATTTACTTTTGTGTAGAAACTATTCCAGATAGAATGGTAAAACTATTTTTTAATGGGGCATTAAGTAAGAGAATAGTCTAGCAAACATAAAAAATAACTGTAAAACCAGTTTTAAATCCGGAAAAGTCGGGTAAACAAATTTGTAACCAGTTATTATTAGTCATCGTCGAAGAAAAAAATGTAGTTATTAAACCAAAAAGTAACTACTCCCACTTTTCTCCAATATAACTTACCTACTTACCGGGAAAGTAAAGATTTTGATTTTTGATTTTGGTAGTGATAAAGTGCTAAAAGTCAAAACAATCGGTACAGTATTTGACAAAAAAAGGGTTTGATTACTACATTCTATTATTTGGCACCAATTAATGCATTTTGTAATAGTCTGGCTAAACGAATAACCCCCTTATTCATAAACAGCAATTTATTTTATAAAAGGTTTATAAAACAAATTTTCCATAGAAAATTTTATTTATAAATCGTTTATAAAATAAAAAATTGTTTATGAATATGGGGGTAAAAATTTAAAATTTAAATGTAACACCTTTGAACTGGAAGCCATACTAAGGAACCACTTTTTTGACACTTTAATTGAAAAAAATGCTAGTTCCGAAACATCACTTTGAAATTAGATTAGAACTGGTTTAAAAAACGAATGCTGTCTTCATATGCTTCCATAGAACTCGAAAAATTTAAAAAGTTACAAAGTCAAACAAGACCGTGTTCAGACTAAGCGCATGTATCCAAAAACTGAAACTATTTTCTGGAAACGATATTCAGTAATATTCAGGTCGCAAATTATCAGTAATTTATAAGAAAATCTAATAAGAATCCTTCCCAGCAAAAACTTGGTAATGATTTGTAATTGTAGTGACTTCAACATATCGTCCTGATTTTTGTAAATACTTGATATCACCGTGTAAAAATTATGACTTTAAATGTTTTTGTGTAAATGAGTTCTAGCAATTTGGTCCCTTACATCTTAATGGAAGTTTTCGCTGGGTTTTTTATATCTTTGCGATTTATTTAAATCATATTCATGTTCAACAAAATTACTTCTCATTGATTAGTTCTATATTTAAATTAAAAATAAAATTTGCAAAAATTTACAAGCCTCCAAAAAAAAAAACTTGTCTAAATTAAAGCAAAATTTTAAGCATGAAATTTTATTTTAATAAAACATCAATCAATTCTTTTATAAAATTAACAGCAACTTTAATAACTTAATAATATGTTAAAAAAATAAAAGTTAAAAAATCATTAATTTTATTAAATCAAATTTGATTGATTATGTTTTATAAGCCTTAAACTTTACTAAAATTATGTTTGTTTGTAAAATAATTTCCAAAAAAAATTTAATTAATAATATTCAAATTATAAAGCAAATAAACAAGCACTTCCTTTATGTTCTATTTACAATAGATATTTCAATAACTTTCTCCACTTAAAAAATTTACAATAATTGATTTTAGCGTCTAGTGCACAAATTGTATATGACTGTAGTCAGTCTATTTTTATTAATATTTTCAATTACTTTACGAATGAATTTTAGTCCAGAGTTAAGAATACCAAATTCCCTTAAGACTACAAAGAATCAGCCATGCGGTTGGAGTTGGGGAAATGAATCTTAAAAGAGATGTCTGTATCAGATAGCGGTTGAAGTAAATAGTGGTTTTCTATTTAAATTCTATTTTATTTCTATTGTAAATATTGTCTATGACTTGCAATTATTATTGTTGTTGCTGATTTTTGTTATGTTATTGCTGTTTTGTTGTTAAGTTTTTTTTTGCATACTTTTTTGTGTATTATTTTAGTACCTCTTTCTTATTGTTTTGTTCTTTTTTTTTTTTTTTTGTTTCTATTATTCTATTCCCAACTGACATTTTTCTATTATTTCCGACAATAATAGTTGGTGCAGAGTTGAACTGAAAACAAATGAAAGCAGTGAAAACATATATTTAAATGTAGGTTCTACAACAGCGTGGGGTTACTGAGAGCAGCAGCAGCAGCATAGATAAAAAGTAACAAAAACAACAAATAAAGAAATTGTACTTGGTAAAACTTCCCTTAGTCATTTTTAATTTGCATATGAAATGTAATCCATAAAAGTTATATGAATGAAGAGAATGCTTAATGCTATGATGAGTTGTTCTTTACAGAGGAAATGTACTTAGGAGTAGGCTAAAAAGTGAAAAAATAACGCCTAAGGAAATAAGTGAGTTTAAAGTTGTCTACGACTTAGTGTTTTACTAGTTATTTTACTTTTGAAAGAGTTTGTACTAATTTAACTATTTTTTTCCTATTATTTCTTCAGTTTAAATATTTAGTTTTATAAATTGTATTTAATCCGATTTGTAGAATCTTTGCATTTATTATAATCTTTATTTTTAATTAAAAGTTTAGAGGCTAAAAGCCTTTTAATTTTTTTTTTTTAGTAGATTTTAGGTCCTTCTTTAATGTAGTTAAATATTTAAAGATTATATATTGTTTTATTGTTTTTATTTCTAAACACCATCATTTTTGGCATTTAATGTGCTAAAAAAATTTTTTTGTTCGGTTTTTTATTGTATTATTTTACGTTAGATGTTTTTAGTTTCGTCCTACTTTTATGTTCAGTTGCATAAGAATTTTAAAGTTGGCTATAATGCCAACTATGTTTTTGATGGCACGTGCTTTTGGAGTTTTATAACATTTTTACGTTAAAGGTTTTTTTCGGTGGAAAATTATTAACCCTATAAACGTAAAGATAATAAAGTAACAAATTTTTAACTAAAGCTACTCTGAATCCACATCTGACCTCTTTATTTGCTCGAAAAATTTATCTATCACATAGATATCGTGACCAAAAGTTGAAAGAAAAAGTTTGTTCTATTTGATCATATTTTAAATGCTTATTCATATACTATATTTTATCACTGCGCTGAATTCGAAACAGGTTTTCGAGATATAGTGTCCTAAAGTTTGAAAAAGTCGGTGTGGCCGTTAGGTGCCAAACTGTACATGAAATTGTTAGTAGTTGAAGTCAAGAGTTTTAACTATCTGTTCATTCCTACATATCTGCAGAGTAAATTAACAAAAAACAAAAATCTGGGGAGATAGTACTTGAAGTTGAAAAGCTTACCAGGTTTTGAACCTGAGATCGGTTCATATTAGATAATTATTAAAGTCTATACCAACTGCAAGTAAATGAGGTAAAGTTAACTTATTTTCTTCTTGATGTTGTATCGTTTGCGGATTATTCGTATAGGATCGGTTTTTAACATCATAAATAGTTAAATGGTAGCATATTCAGCACATCAAAATTTCGTAATCGTGTTGTTGAATTTGCTAACGAGTTGTTTTTCTTTAATTAAGTTGCAAACTTTTGGACATATTTATATCGGACTATAAGTATTACCACCAAGTAATTTATTGGAACCGAAACTTCTTTTCAATCTCTTCTCTATTTAAATTCTATTAGTTTCAAGAATACAGGATTTTGCTTTATCACATTCCACTTTGCCTGATGCGCCAGTAGACCTCCTGAAGATCTTAACCCAGTCACAGCAGCTACATTTTGATCGGACCATAATTCAGCGTCTTTGCTGCCGAATCGGTACTGAGTTGCCGGATATATCCGAAGTTCAGTTACTAATAAAATTCTTTGATCGGACCTTAATTCAGCGTCTTTGCTGCCGAATCGGTACTGAGTTGCCGGATATAGCCGGAGTTCAGTTACTAACAAAATTCTATCACTTAACAACTTAGCCAACCTATTTGAATGGAAACCTGTAACATGAATTTTATCTGTTAGGTCTTGAAGAGCAATTCAACTATAGGTAAAACATTTTTTACATCTTGGTAACCTGGGAGAGGTCAATTACTTGAGAATTTCAACTTATTACCCAAGACATAATTATTATTAAACCAGGTCAACACCATTGCTGTATTGTTAAACATTTTACTTTTTTCCATTTCCAGTTTAAGGTTTAATACTTAATAAAGTTTATCTTATATTGAGTACATGATGTTAGATACAGTCAATGAACTCTTAAACTGACTTAAATAAAATCGTGGCCAAATAGGTGTTTTTCCCCAAAACCATTTATGTTTATAACATTGTATTAAAACATAAAAAGAATTTCAAACAGAAAAAATTTAAAACTGTAACAAATATTTCAATGAGTGCAAAAAAAAAAAACAACATAAAAAAGAGAAAACTACAAAAAATAATGACGACTAATTATAGTATTGTGGGTTGCAATTCAAGTAGACCATGTTTAGCACTTGGTCTCGTACTACTCGTACATGATGTAAATGTTGTTTCAACATTTAAGGTAAATTGTAGTTTTTTCCTACACTTTTTGCAGCAGCAACTGGAAAACAAATAAATTTTAAGCATTTTTTTTCAAAATAATTGAAATGACAATTACTTGATGTAATTAGAAGAATAGAAAAAAATTAAATAATTTTTAGTTAAAAAACAGAAAAAAATAAGTCAGTGTCATTTTGTGGCAAATGTGTAAATGTTTTCAGGGTAAAAAAAAAAACTAAAATTTCTAGTTCAAAAAAGAATAAAACTTGGAAAAATTGTGTCAATAAAACCTTAGAAATGCTTTTTTAACCTAGAGCTCTGGCTATTGATTTAGAAATGAAAAAAAGTGTATATTATCAAATGAAAAAAGAAACGTGAAATGAATAGAATTTACAAAGTATATGCACAAAAGGTGTTAAGCTAAACTATTTATATAAGCCCAGCAAAAACTTTTATCAACAAATAAAAGGATGAAATGCTAAGATTTATTTTACTTTTAATTTTAAGTAATTATTATACGATTACTTACCAAACTTGCTTAAAAATAGGGAGTTAAGTAAGTACTCACTATGACTGCATGCTAATATGAGGCGTCTACTATTAGTTTTGTTAAAAAAGTAAATACTTTAATTTATAGTTATTTGTAAGTCATTATTAGATTACTTGTAAGTAATACACACTGTAAGTAGTAGTCACTGAAAAGTTTCTAGCAAAACTTTCATTAGCAGTTAAGGGACTGCTTAAATTTACTTATACAATAGAATTTTACGTCAGTATTTCAACATGGAGATATCTTTAGGAGAAAGTGCCTATCATAATTGCTTATCAGTGACTAGAAAAAATAGTCAATATAAATCTTATGAAAAAACGTATAAAGCTTCTATATCCTCACGCAAAAGAATCCTGATAACGCAGAAGATTCCTGATGAGTTTAAAAATATTTGTATATATAACACATTATTATTAAGACATTATTAATGTATTTCTTATGTAATAAGAACGATATGCAGTTGTCATTGTAAGTGGCTTTTTAACTCATTACTTTTTAAATGTAAATTTTTGCTGGGTACTTAACTAATGCTGCCTGTTGATCAAGTTTGACCACAAGTATTAGTGAAATACATAAAATACAAACATTTCTTATAAATAAACTATCTAAATATACACACAATATAGCGCCTACTTTTTACACTTATTTTCCTAATTAAAATATGACAATATGACACATTTCAATGCAAACGCTAGAGTGAGTGAGCTAGAATGAGCCTATTGTAAATCAATGATGACGACATCAAACCCATATCAAATGCTATCACATAGATTTGTATGGTTCGGTTCAATTGAGCATTTTTACTTTTATTGTATCTAAGTTTGAATTTTTGCGGTTTTCATATGTTTTCATTTATCTTACACACTCTCGTCGTCGTCGACATTGTCGATTTTGTTTTTGTATTCTATTTCTGTTTTATAAGTATTGTGCGAATTTTCATTTAAATTTCCGTTAAATATATATTTTTTTTATATAACAATAGTTAATTTTCTTTCTATTTTTCTCTTCATTCAATATATTACTACTATACTATATTGTCATAATATGTGTCTAGTGTATTTTTTTGTCTATTTTTATTCTCATTATAAATTTATAGACATCACGTTGTGGTAACACGTTTCAATATGCCCATATATTGAGGAAAATGGCAAAAAAAAGACAGAAGCAACATAAAAAATAAAATGACATGGAACACGCAGTTTTACGATTTTCTAACGCTTTTCAAACGTTTGTTTTATTTACTGAACGGAAGGAAATGACAAACCTTAAACCGTTATATATAAAATATTTTTAGTTTTAATATTTTTCTTCTAAAAATAAATATATTTTTGTTTAGATTCTAATCAGCAGATAGGGGTGAGAGATAATGTAAGGAGATAAAATTAGAATTTAAATCGTTATAATATTTTAACATGAAGAAAATCGTGTTCACTAGAAATGTGTTTCAGACTTAAAAATAGAAAATTTAAATTTTTGAGAACAAGGTATAATATTGGAAAAAATAAAAAAATCGAAACTTTTCTATCCGAATTTGCAATTAATACAGTTTAAAGTAAATAAATAACTTCTATAACAATTGTTATTTTCAACACATATCCATTAAATCCAAAGCATACATAAGAACCTTTATATTTAAATTTACTAACGTTAATTTATGTTTTGTTAAGGAACTGCCACAGGTGTTTATTTCCCCACTTCCAGCTTTTTGACATGTTTAATGTTATAAACGTATTTATTTACATGCTATTTTCAATACAACCCTACTCAACCCTTTTGTCAACAGACCAACCAAACTCTCTTACTGACCAGGATTTTACCTGTTTTTACCATAAAAAGACAAAAGAGACAAAATTTTACATTAAAAGACAAATTATCAAAAATTCGTATAATTTCTTAAAATTTTTCTATAAAAACGCAGAATTTATTTACAATCTTTCATAAAAAGATAAATTTATCAAAAATTTTTATTAAAAAAATTAACAGAGAATTTCTATAAAATGGAAAATTTTCTGTTTATTCTGTATATATGTATAAAAAAATATGCATTTAATATTTTTTAAAAAAGTAAATTTGTTGAATATTTTCTATAAAAAGAAAAATTTTTGAATGTTTTCAACAAAAGAGAATAAATTAATTTTTTTTATAAAAAGAAAATTAATTGTAAATTTTCCATAAAAAGAAAATTTATTATAAATTTTCTATAAAAAGAAAATTAATTGAAATTTTTCTAGAAGAAATAAAATTATTATAATTTTTCTATAAAATGAAAAATTATTGCAAAACTTCTATAAAGAGAAAATTTATTAAAAATTTTCTATAAAAAGAAATATTTTTCAAAATTTTTTACAAAATGAAAAATTATTAAAATTTTTCTAAAAAAAAATATTAGAAATTTTTTATAAAGAAGAATTATGGAAAATTTTATATAACTTTTCTATAAAACGAAAAATTATTGCAAAACTTCTATAAAGAGGAAATTTTTTGGAAATTTTATTTAAAAAGAAAAAAAATTATTAAAATATATCTTTAAAAAGAAAATTTATTAAAATTTTTTTTTCAAAATTTTCTACAAAATGAAAAATTATTAAAATTTTTCTAAAAAAAAAACTATTGAAAATTTTTTATTAAGAACAATTATTGAAAATTAAATATAAAAAGATAATTTATTAAAAATTTTCGAAAAAAAAATATTTCAATAAAATGAAAAAAATATTCGAAATTTTCTATGAAAAATAATTTTTTTAAATTTTCCATTTAAATCATTCCAGATCGTGGGGGTTGTTTTAGAACTATCCATTAAGTATCTTTATAGAACAAAATTTTAGTAAAATATTGTAAAATTTGAGGGGTATTTAGATCTTTAAGCATAGAGTCCACATGACCAATAAACGGACCGGGCTGCACTAGGTTTGAATAACTTCTTGATTTTTACAAATTTTATAGAAAATATTCAATAAATTCTACATTAAAAAAACGTTCATTAAATTTAATTTATTTATCTTAGGAACAGGGATTAAACTAAATGGCGTGTTCGGCAATACTTTTCCTCTTCATATCAAGAAACATATTATGGGCGTTTTCCTGCCAAAAGGTAGAAGTTCCCTGCTATAATTTATCCAGATATAAGCAGCTTATAAGACTTTGATTCTTTTTTGGTAATTTAGCATTTGGTGCTCTTTGGCTAAGATTGATACACGATTTCAGGATTTATTTTAAATTGCAAGCAATATTTTGCTGCAAAATGATTATCTTTTATAGCATTTAAGCAGTATTTCGGTTTTGCAAAATTCTTTTTCTCTTATTTTAGAATATTAAAACATTTTGTTAAGGGACATCTCTATGCTTTATAATTTTCATACTTCTTTAATAATACATAAGCGTCGATTCATTAATGGTTGGAATAACTACAAAACGACACTCCAGCCCTTAATTTTAATACAATTTTGAAAATTTAAATAATTATATTCATTAATATTTAATTAAATACTAAACCAACTATTTATTAAATAACAACCACCCACATTAAAGTTAAAATAGACAACCCCTTAAAAACATAAAGTAAAATATAAAGTGTTGCATTTAAACTCTAAACTCAACTCATCCCTTGAACTTGAGGTAAATAATAAATTGACTTGGCAAAAAAATAATAATAATAATAATAACAAAAACCCCTTTAGTTTGAAACATCAAAGTGTATGTTTGTTTGTAGTTTGAAAAGTTGAACTCAATTTTATGCCGCTGTTGCGTGCAACCAGATAGTTAAATTTTTTATTAAAAAAAAAACTGGAAAGAAAAACTAACTCGTAAATACAAAATGCATTTCCGTGTTACAGTTTAAAGCTTTAAAAGGACATTGCACTATTGTAATAAATCTAAAAACTAAGGTAAAGGTGTGGAGAAAGAGGTGGGTGGTGTGGGTGTAAAACCCAAAGTTGCCATTTGTCGTTAACATCTGTACAACATATAAGTATTTGTAAACATACTTGATATTTACTATTCCTTATAGCTTAGGTGTAGGCGATTTTCAATAGAAAAGTGGTTACATTTCTACAATGACTTCTATTTAAGTTTTATTTATTTATTTGGTAATTATGTCTAATTAAGTAATTGACAGTTGCAAAGGGAGTGCTTAGTTTTCTTTAAGGGTTGTTATTTAGTTTGTGTTTATTTCTTTTACTGTTTGCACCTCTTTCGTTGCATTAGTGCACCCTTGGGTGCATAGACCTTTGAAGAGAACTTCAAAGAGTAAGAAAACTTTGAAATTATATAAAAAACTTATAATTGTTTTGTTATTTAAGTATTAAAATAGTTTTTTTAGTTAAAAAAATAACAAATTTTGTCACAAGTAACTAGTAACGTGGCTAGTTCTTTTTTTAGTGTATTTAACTTTGAAATTAAGTTCATATACTAAAATATTCCTTTGGTATTTTAAGCATTTTTGAAATGAAAAGTCAAAGTGTTTTTTACCATTCTAGTTATAGATTTTATGCTAAATAAAAAAACAGAATTTTTTCATATTATTTTATTTAATTTCATTTTCTTGCGCATAAGTTTTGCCAACGAACTAAATTATTGCCTTCACTGCTAATTAAATTATATATTTTTGTATGAGTACACTTGCATTTGGAACACAATTGTTATAAGAATATTGTGAATTTTAGTATGGGGATGTTAATCCAAATACACCGAATGCATTGAAATCTGTTAGTGACCTAATTGTTTTACAATGCTAATTGTTAATGAGTTCTTCTGAATAGAAAAAAGAATAATTAAAAAAGAGCATAATGCAATACTGACACTGACGAATTATGTCGATATAATGAATACAAATGAATTAGAATAAAATGCTAAGGGAAAGTGACACTTTTTTATAAAAAGGACAAATTCTCTATAAAATAAATAATAAATTAAAAATTTTCTACCAAAATAATACATATGGAATGTTTTATTTTAAATGAAATTTATCAAAAATTTTGTATAACAGAAAATTTAAGGACAATTTTCTATCAAAACATGAAATGATGAATGAATGAAAATTTTAAAAGAAAAAAATTTTCTATGAAAATATAATTTATAAAAAGAGAACTTATTCAAAATTTAATCGCATATATTCTATAAAAAGAAAATTTATAGAAAATTTTCTGTAAAAAGAGAATTTATCAAAAAAAAAAAAAAAAAAAAAAAAAAAATCAAAGAATTATAAAAAAAATTGTTAATTTCTCAAAATTTCTTTTAAACAAAATCAAAAGAAAACTTTTTCAAACTTTCTGTATAAAATATACTTTTACAAAAAAGAAATCGACATATTTTTCTATGAATAGAAAATTTATAGAAAATCTTCTATAAAATAAAACTTGTAGTCGATTTTGTATACAATTTATTTCCAGTTAAAAATTAATCTCAAACAATTTCTTAAAAAGAAGAATATTATAGAAAATCTTCTATAAAATAAAACTTATAGTCGACTTTGTATAAATTGACATTTATCACAAATATTCTATAAAATAAAACTTATGGTCGAGTATAAAATTTAAAGAAAATTAAATGTATTGAAAACTTTCTATCAAAAAAATTTATAGAAATTTTCCTATAAAACAAAAACTATGACCTGGAGCTTGTTTGATAATTTGATTTAAAAAATAAATTAAAAAAAAAAAAATTAAATGTATCACAAATTAATCTATAAAAAATAATTAAAAAAAAATCATCACAAATTGAGTATTTAAAGAAATTATTAAAAATATAAGTTTTCTTTTAGAAGAGAATTTTTATTAAATTTTCTATATAAATAGAAATTTATATAAAATAGATTTATATTTTCTATAAAATAGAATTTTCTACAAAAAGTAAATTTATGGCAAATTTTCTATAAAAATAAAATTTATGACAAATTTTCTGTAATAATAATATTTGTCTTAAATTTTCTATAATATGAAAATTTATCAAAACAAATTATAAAAAGAGAATATGTTAAAAATTATAAATAAAAAGAGAATATTTTAAAAAATTAAAACTTTTCAAATTTTTTTTTAAAAAAGTTATTTATAATAAAAAATTTCGCAATTTCCTTTATGAAAAAATTTTCAAACTTTGTTTATAAAATAAACTTTCTCAAAAAGAAATATTTTTATAAAACTTTTTTTTATTGAAAAAATTTTCTAAAAATATAATTTTCCACATTTGGTTAAAATTTTCCATAAAAATAAACTTTTAAAAATTTTTTTATAAAAATGTATGTTATTCTATAAAAAAAATGATCAAAAAGTTTTTCGAAAAAATAAGCCTGTCTAAATATTTTTGGTAAATAGAGATTTTTACTAAATTAATTATGTTTTTTTTAAATTCATGCAAGAAATATTTTTATGTGTCTTGTCAACCATTTGTTAAAACCACACACTTGGCCACAATTTCCAAAATATTTAGTTTTCTTTAAAAACCATAAAACACAAAATATTGTTGCTTTGCTTTAAATTAATAATGACCACTTTGAAAATAAAACATTTTATGTTGTTTTTACTATAATTGTTTTTTTTTAACTTGTTACTTACTGTTCTTGGTCTTTATATCATACTTTTGACATTATAAATCATGTTTACTTGCCACACCAAATAAAATAAAACCACATTAAAAGCGAAACATAAAAGTAAAAAAAATACATAAATTTTATTTATTTAAATTCTTGGCAAAAATGACTTGATTTATCAATTATTTAAAAATGGAAAGAACAATAGCAGAAACCACAACATAAACAATTATGGCAAAAAGTAAAACCCAACCCTTAAACTTTGATCCACTTCATAACATGCTGCCTTTTTCTGATGTCTCTGTAATGATAGTCGTTTGTTTGTAGTAGTAACTGTTGTAAAAAGGACACATAAGGATAAGCAGGTTGAGGAGTATAAAGGATTGTTTAGAGGAGGAAAACCAGAAAACAATAAAGAAACATGTAGAAAAAGTTTAAAAACAAGGTACAAGTGTTTATTGTCATGGTTAAGGCAAACGTTTTTGTGATGGAGTAACAGTGGTAGGCAAAAGAAATGGTACATGATATCAACATTTTGTTATGAATACAATAAAATTAATATATCTATATGAGATTATTGACTTAGTCTAGGACTGGATTATGATTTGTACGAATGCAAAATAAATTTTTGCATACGTTAATTTTTTCACTCACTGTACTTTGTGTACACGATTATTATAATGATTTGTACTACTATTTTGTAAAGTGCTTAAACAACTGTTGAGGCAAAGAAATACTAAAAATTGCAATACAAAAAACAAGCCCAGTGTAAGGTAAACTGAAAAGAAAAAGCTTAAGGAACGTATACTTTATGGTATAAGCAAAATGCAGTTGAACTTGACTAAAATTTAGCTTTAAATAAAGGGGTTTCCAATAAAACAGAAAGATTTTTAAAGTCTCTAGAGTTCTCTGTAAAATAAGAGATTTAACTATATTATATTTTTTTGAAACGATTTGATTAAATGAAGAATTTAAAAAAAAATATATAAAAGAAATAATGTCTAATTTTCTTAACGTTTTGATTGAATCTTTTCTAAAAGGAATCTAAAACTTAGGAGTTTTATCGAAAATTTTCTATAAAAATAAAACATTTGTAAAAAAAATATAATTTTAACGAAAATTTAATTTAAAATTAGAATTTTTCAATAGAGAGAGTTTCAACAAATATTTAGTATAAAAAACGGGTTTTTAAAAATTTTTTAATAAAAAAAATGTTTACGTTAAAAGACATTTAACGAAAATTTCCTATAAAATAAGAAAATTAACGAAAATTGTCCATCAAAAATGTTTTAATGAAAATTTTCTAGAAAAGAGAAAAAATTTGTTATAAAAAAATTCATTATAAAAACAAAATTGGTGAAAAATAAAATTTTCTTCTAAAGGTGAAATTTTATTCAAAGTTTTTTCATAAAAAGAGAATTTGGAATAAAAATTTTCTTTAAAAAGAGAGTTTTAACAAAAATAGTCTATAAAAAAAGATTTTTGATGTATTTTCTATCAAAAATGTTCTATTAAAAGACATTTTTTATATTTTTTAAAGAAATTTTCTATAAAGAGTTTTTTTCCTTTATATCGAAATTTTTTTACTTTGGTAATTATGGGAAATCCCTTAAATACTTAAGTTTATTTAAACATTGTTGTCATTAACATCGTGTAGGAAAAAGGAAAAAAATTGCATGTAATTTTGTTGTTACAATTTAGTTGAAAAATAAAAAACTTAAAACCGTTTAAAGAAAAATATAAGTAAGTAAATAGAAAATAGAAAACTAGAAGACTAGATAGAAAAATTTGTTCCACACCCAACAAATTATTAAAAATTGAAAACAAATTATTAATGGCGGACAAACAAAATTGAAATAAAAATTACACTCAAGAAGTGTTTACATAATTTTGAAAAATAAAAAATATAATTGGAATGTTTTTAATTGGTCGGTAAATAGAACAATAAAATGTAGCAATATTAAATAAATTTTTTCAAAAGAAAAAAATAAATATATAATTTGAATGTCATATTTAGAATAGTATACTAAAGAAACATTTTAGAACATTTTCCTTAATATTACAATTTGAGGTTGCAAAAGACTGGTCAATATTATAAAGATGGAGTTTTTCACTTTAGCAAATAAAGCCTTAAAATGTGCAAATAATATTTTTATTTATATTATATAATAAATACAAATATTATGTACATTATATTTGTATTTATAAAATCTTCTACATAAAATTTAAAAAAATAATTTTACCATAAAAAATATGTTTGTATTGTTTGAAAAATAAACAGACACATGTCAAATTTTGACATGAAAACATATTTCACATAAACATTTAAGAAAATCTGAGATTTATGCATCACTACATCAATAGTCTAAAATAAATTTTTTAAGTAAAAAACTTATTTTAAATTTAAAGTAATTCTAAACATAAATTTTAACTAACAAATTTATAAAAATTAAGATATTTTATAAAAGGATATTGTTAATAATTTTTTTCATTGAGAGGATAATTAATTCATAAGTAGGATATTTTTGAGTAATTCGAAATAATGAATCATAGAATAACAAAAAAAAATAATAATAAAGTGATAAATGAAATATAATTAGTACAAGTGATATTACAAAATTTCACGCCTCAAGAAAAGAAGTACTTTAATTTTTTCAAAATAAAAACAAAGCAAATAGTAAATATTTTGTTGTTTTTTTTATCAAAATCGTGTTAATTGACTAAACTTTAAGAGGCAAGTAAAAAAAAACATTAAATAATAAAACATCTCCTCTCACACACAACATCATCAATTTACACTTGTGCTTTAATAGTTGAAAAAGAAATCATCGAAAATTATTTACTCATTACAAGCGAATCATTCAGTATGAAATCATAGCTGGGTTCGTCCGATTAAAATGCCATTTGTTGAAATTCATTTTTGGGCAGTTTGCCAAAAACAAAAAGCTGTAAAAAGTAACACAAGATAAAACTGTGGAAAATTGTTAGGCTGGAATTTTGTTTTGACAATAATATAAAATTTGCTGGTGTTTGTTTTCGTAGATTTGTTGTTTGTTTTAAAGAAAAAAATCTTAAAAAAAAATTTGTGGAAAAATATTACAGCAAGTGTTTGAATTTTAGCTTTTTGTTTAATGCTTACCAAATGTGTGTCAATATTTTGTTCCAATTTAATTTTTTTTTTTGCTTTTTTCCGCTAGTATAAACAAAGTAATTTGTAGATGAAATTACGCATAATTTTAAGGCAGATTTTTAATTGAAAACAATTACACTGTGCTTTAGAAAAATTTTTTACAAAATTGTACAAAAAAAGAGAATTTATTTAAAAGTTTCTATAAAAAAGATAAATTTTTTCAGGTCTAAAATTTGTTATTTTAAAAGGACATTTTATCGAAAATTTTTATTTAAAGAGAATTTATCGAAAATTATCCATAAAAATATTGATGGAAAATTGTGTATTAAGTAAGAATTTTTGTATAAAAATATCATTTTATTGAAAATTGTTAATAGAACATTTTATTGAAAATTATTTGTTCATAGAGCATTTTATTAAAAAAAATAGATTATAGAACTTTTTTTAAATAGCATTTTATAAAAATTTATTGAAAATTTCTAAAAAAAAAATTATTTAAAATTTTCAACAAAAAGAGATTTTATCCAATTTTTTTATAAAAAATATTTATCAAAAATATACAGATATTTTATCGAAAATGTTAATAGAGCATTTTATTGAAAATGTTCTATGAGATGAGCATTTTGTTGAAAATTTTCAATTAAAAGAGCAATTTATCGAAACATTCGCCATAAAAATAAAAATTTATAGATTTTTTTAATAGCATTTTATCAAAAATTTCTAAAAAAAACTATTTAAAATTTTCAACAAAAAGAGATTTTATCGAAAATTTTTATAAAATTAAATTTATCAAAAATTTTCTAAAAAAGAGCATTTATAAAAAAAATTTCTATGAAGTTAGCATTTTATTGAAAATTATGTATTACACTCCTAATAATTTAATTTATTGAAATTTTTTAAAAACAGCATTTTATAGAATTTTTTATTTATAGAACATTTTATTGAAAAATTTTCCATTTCATTAAAAAGAGATTTTATCGAAAATTTTTATAAAATTAAGTTAGCATTTTATTGAAAATTATGTATTAAGAGTATTTTATTGACATTTTTTTAAAAACAGCATTTTATAGAATTTTTTTTATTTTTAGAACATTTTATTGAAAAATTTTCCATTTCATTTTAATTTATCGTACATTGTATTTTAAGATAGAAATTTAACTAAAATTGTCAATTGAGATTTTATTAAAAATTTTTATTTAAAATTGTCTTTTAAAAAGCATTTTAACGAAATTATTTTTATAATAGAGAATTTTATAAAAAAAAAACTTTATATTAAAAGAACATTTAATAGATTTTTTTAAATTTTCTATAGAAAGTAAATTTATTTAAAATAATCTATTTAAAAAATCTTTTAATAAAAGTTTTTCTATTTTTACAAATCTTTTATTAAAAGAGCATTTTATTGACATCTTTTTATTAAAAATTTTCTATAAATATTTTTCTTGAAAATTTTTTTTTCAAAATTTTGTAAATAAAAATAAAATTTATCGAAAAAAATTTAAAAAATTTTTTCTTAAAGAAGAAAATTATCAAAATTATTCAAATAAAATAAAATTGTTTTTCATAAAAAGTACGTTGATTGATTTTTTTCTTATAAAAATTGTTCTAATAGACCCATAACATTATTTTAATAAAAATCATTTACATATTATTAAAGATGTGTTATAGATTTTTTTATAAATATTTTCCATAAATTTATATTTATACCCTACACCACTATAGTGGGGAGGGTATTATACGTTTGTGCTGATGTTTGTAACATACAAAAATATTGGTCCAATACCCACCTTAAAGTATACCGATCGATTCAGAATCATTTTTTGAGTCGATTAAGACATGTCCGTCCGTCCGGCTGGCTGGCTGGCTGGCTGGCTGTCCATGTAAACCTTGTGCGCAAGGTACAGGCCGCAATTTTCAAGATAATTTGATGAAATTTGGACCAAGCATGTTTTTTGGCACAAGGACGAAGCTTATTGAAAATGGTTGAAATCGGTCCATTATTTCACCTAGCCCCCATACAACCGTACCTCCCGATTTGAACTTTTTATGCTATAATTACGTCAAATATTCTGTTATCTCTCTAAAAATTGGCACAAATAAGTTTTATATAAGTATAAATGATACTGCAGATTTTCGTAAGGATCGGCCTATATTTGACCCTAGCCCCCATACAAACCCCCCTTCAAAAATGACTTAAACGTCTAAAAATGACTTGTTACCATTTGTATCGCAATGAAACTCAACAAAACTAACTGTTATTTAGAAATATATCCTTTTCCCAAATTTACCGAGGATCGGCCCATATTTGACCTATATAAAGCCTCATTTAGAAATTTTAGTTTTTTATCAATAAATGGCTTAAATATTTTGGAATTATGGTAATATTCAACATAAAAGTTTCTTTACAAAAAATAAAAACTTTATAAAAGTAAAAATTGTAAAAATATACTCATGGTGTAGGGTATCATATGGTCGGCCATGCCCGACTATACTTTCCTACTTGTTACTTTATAATATTGGTCAGGGTTGTAGAAATGACTGGAGGCAAAGCAATATCTACACATTATTAAACATAAAATTAATAATAATCGATTAATAAAAAATACGTTTTAATAGATTTTTTTCAATAATTTACACGAATATTGAAGTTAAAAGCTTTTTCTGTATAAACATACATACATACTTCTGTAGTAAGTTTATTGTAATTCTGAAACAAAAATTCAAGGATGTTCTACTTGTGCAAAATGTAAAGCACACACACAAATTCACACATCTATCTAATATTATATGAACTTGTTCCTAATAATAATTTTTTTTGTATGCTTTACTTTATCTGGCCTATCAAAGGGAAGCGAGCAGGCGTCTAATAAATTCATAGACATTTACAATAAAAAAGCAAGGTGTCGAGAATATTAACAAATTCCTGTTACACATAACCACTTATACCCACCTATGTTATCCTTGAAACACTTTTTCACAATATATTCTGGAATACTGGTATGAAAAGAAAAAAAACTAAAAGAGAACAGTTTTCTTATGCCTTTGACATAAAGCAAACAACAATTAAGGACCTTGTGTTGTAAAAAATAAAAAAAAATATAGAAAACAATTAATACTGTTATCTTTGTTGAAAATATTTACATAAAAAGAAATTTTGCCTTGTTAAGTTTTATGTTTTTTTTATAAACATGATTTAATAAAAATCTCACACATTTGCCAATAATAAACATTATTAAAAGACAATACATTTTGCCTAACACCTGTTTTAAGCACAGCATCCTTTCGATGTTTTTTATAGGAACATATGTAATTAACTACATATATATATATATATATATATATATATATATATATATATATATATATATATATATATATATATATATATATATATATATATATATATATATATATATAATATATATATATATATATATATATATATATATATATATATATATATATATATATATATATTCTGAAAAACAAAACTTCTTACTTAGCTCCTTCTTTGTTTTTGATCGTAGTAAGTACTTACCTAACTTCCTAGTTGTAAGTGAATGTGTATTTTAACATCGTGATTTTATTGAAGGCAAGTTCATACCACAATTGCTTACAAGTAATTAGAAAAATCAGTCAATGTAAGCAGAAGCTGTTTAATGAATTTATATACCACATTATTAATAAGATGTTATTAAAGTACTTCAATGTAATTACAACTATATCTAGTACGTTACGTTATTTTTCAACGTAAGTTTTTGCTGGGAAAGCTTAAAATTTTGGTTTCCCAGTTTGTGTCCTTCTATGATATCTTAATGGGTTATTAACACTATAAAGTATGTGCCTAAGTATACGCTATACATGACATTTTTAGCATATTTCAATGTTATATTAATGACACAATGGCGGAAATTTTCAAAAGTATATAATCAGATAGAAACTTATACGCCATTGTCAGTTTATGAGTTTATTCTGTAAACTTGTACAATGAATTTACATGTGTACATTTTAGCGATAACAAGAGACTGGGATATTATTGATTGAACAGCATGTCCTGACAAACAATGTTTTAAATTTTTCAAAAAGTTTGTTTTTTAATACTGCTGCAGCTATTAGTCACTTCAATAAAAATGTACATATGACACAGTTTTATATTTGGGAGGCAATTGTTTATACAATTTTTTAGCTTTAAAACAAGTATAAATGTATAGTCGGGTGTAGCCGACCATATGATACCCTACACCAGCCAGTATGTATGTTAAAAAAGGGGATTATTTAAAAAAATAAAGCATTTGGTTTGTTTTTTTAACTTTATTTCGGAATATTTTTACTTTTTTTTTGGCAAAAAAAGAGATTTTTTAAGAGGGCCCAAAGGGGAGTAGGGCAAAATATGGCCCTATCCTTAAAAATGTTGGTATGTAGAATTTAAAAGTGTTATTAGTGTTTGTAAGTGAATTTTGACCTTTAAATCATTTTCTGAAGGGGAGTTCTATAAAACTAGGTTTTGTCGACCTTTGTTAACATAATAGATCATTTAAGTTAATTATAAGCCAAAAGGCCCTATTTGGGGGGTACGGTTGTATGGGGGCTAGTCGAAATAATGGACCGATTTTAACCATTAGGCTTCGTCCTTGGGCCAAAAGAAGCTTGTGTGCCAAATTTCATCCAATTATCTTGAAAATTGCGACCTGTACCTTGCGCACAAGGTTTACATGGACAGCCAGCCAGCCACACGGACGGACATAGCTTAATCGACTCAGAAAATGATTCTAAGCCGATTGGTATACTTTAAGGTGGGTATAGGACGAATATTTTTGTATGTTACAAACCCATATAAACCCCTCCCACTAAAGTAGTGTAGGGTATAAAAACTAAATTTTTTCATAAATTAAATAGGCAATACCAGAAGAGACCTACTAGTGCTATTAAATCGAATTTCGTGGTTAATAACTACCACTCATTACCAAGTAATGCATGAAATAACAAATGGTTATTAACAAACAAATGACAATTTTTCTCTCCGATATTTGTACAACTATATATTAATGTCAGGTTAAGTGAATGCATGTTTTGTTTTTAGACCTTGGTTATAGGCTTATTAGATCTTGACCTGGCTCTCCGTATTACCCTTCTTATATAACTGCGAACAATATGAACTTAAATATTGTTAGTATGAAACTTAAGGATTATAGCTTTAATGGTTTTCCAAATATAAAAATTTTTGCATTTTATTTCTATAGGTGGTGCCACGTCCCCGATTTTATTCTAGGATTGTCAAAATTATTCATGCAAAATATGAGAATTTCCAATCAATTAGTTTCTAGATATTCTACTTCTTGTAATTAATTCAGATGAAAGGAGCCACGCCCCCAAACTGATAGCAAAATAACTACAAAAACATTTCAGAACTATAGGAGGTGCAATAGTGGGCGTTATTGTCAGTTCGCCCATTTTAATTTATAATTTTGTCTCTATTTATCCGTAATTTAATTTGATTTTAATATAAGAATAAAATTAATAATTAATTTTATTTAAAATATTTTCTATTATTGTCAACATAACATTTCCCCTATAAAATCATCATAAAATATTTACAACCAACAATTACATTCATATTAATTTTATCTTTATAAAAACACAAAAAAAGAAATATAATTTAATAACTACAACAGAAATTACTTCCTGCTTAAATTAAATTACTTTACCATAATACAAATATGTATATGAGTATTTGTATGCAGCTTGTTGCATGCTACTTATAAATAATTTACATTTAAAGAAAATTCATAGACAGATACAATCCATAAACAATAAAATATTTATATTATTTGTGATTTGTTTTTTTTTTCATTTTACATTATAATTTACATATTCAAATATATCTAGATATTTACAAGAGTAGATTCAAACATTTACTTTTTGTTTAAGATCATCTTAATTGTGCACACGAGTGTCTTTATGCTCTAATAATAAAACACATACTTTTCAAATAGACACATTATACATACTTACTGAATTTTGAATGCAGTATCTTTTGGATACAAATATGTAAAGTATGTATTTATTATGCCGGTGTTAGTAGACAAGCACTTAAGCCGGGCTACACACAAGCATCCGTGTTACAGAGATATATAGAACTCTCATATGTACGTTGGTTTTTGAACAACTTTTAAATATGTAATTTTTGTGTATTTGCAACTGTAAACAATTTCTAATTTCTATGTCATTTTATTATTACTTCTTTCTTTATTTTGTTTTCGTCTCTTTCATCTGTTGTAACAAGATTCATATCGTGTGTGAGCAAAAATTTTGATACTTTTTCCTCTTATACCAAATAGGTATGGGATGTATGATTGACTGAATGTATGTTGCCATTTGCTTGAGATTTTCATATGGTAATTTATAACGAGTGTAGAACATGGTAGAGTGTTTCTTTTTTGTGTGTAAATGGTGTTTATATAGCTGCTTTAAACATTAATCATAGACGCCGGCAATTGCTTTTTACATCTAACAAAAAAAAATGTATAAAAAACAAAATCCAAATTCTGTATCATTATAATTAGCCGAAAAAAACATTAGCCCTCTTATTTGGGATATTTTTGAGGGGAACAAAAAAAAATATAAAATTAGTATGTGTTGAATTTTTTTAAGAAAACTATTAATAATAAACGGATGTGCGGATATTAATGTGTGACCACCTGTGTGCATGCACGCTACTGTAGACGTCCATATTTTTTCACTAAGGAAAAAAAAATATAGTCAATTCTATGTAGTTCTAGTTTATTTCTCGTCCAGAACTAGTTCAGTTCTACTTCAGTTCCAGTTCAGTTCTAGTTTAGTTCTAGTTCAGTTCTAGTTTCAATCTAGTTCAGTTCTAGTTCAGTTCTAGTTCAGTTCTAGTTCAGTTCTAGTTCAGTTCTAGTTCAGTTCTAGTTCAGTTCTAGTTCAGTTCTAGTTCAGTTCTAGTTCAGTACTAGTTCAGTTCCAGTTCAGTTCTAGTTCAGTTCTAGTTCAGTTCTAGTTCATTCTACCTCAGTTGTAGTTCATTTCTAGTTTAGTGTGAAAACATAAAACTGAGCACTCTGGTTGTTAAACATGCATTATCATGATTTAAAGAAATTCTATTAAAAGGAATTTTATAGAACTTTTAATTTCTTCAACTATTACCGAAAATGTATAATAATAATTATTTTAATACATTAGGGTAGCAAATTACACTTTTGTAATTTACCGTTTAATACAATTTTTCAAAATTATGAGTTGAAGCCAGGTTCAATTTTAATTTAAAATTATAATAATTTGTAAAACAAATATTTCTGTATAATATAAATATATAAATAAATATTTAATTTATAAATATTTCTGTTCAAACCTTTTATATACTAAGTAATATCTCCATTTATTTATGCATTTCTTTTGTTGTAAATAAAATAAACAGTTAAAGTTTATTCAACTTTGCAATGTAATTTATTTATTATAGACCATATAAATATATATTTGTCTCAATTTAATGTAATTCTTTTTACACAAAAACAAATATACATATTTATACATTATTATCGTCATCATCATCGCCATCATTATCGTCGCAATTGCATACAATACACGTAACAATGGTTTAAAAACGACACATTAAAAGAACATCCAAACGTTCTGTCTGTTTTTAAGCCAACAATAATATATACATATTTTTTATATTTTTTCCAGCCAGTAGCACAATTAAACACTTGAAAATTAAACAGAAAGTATGTAACTACATTATTTTACACTTTTAGTTTAGTGGAACATTTAAAGTTTTTTTGATTTGTTCAAATAGCATTTTATTACTTTTTAATAAAGTTTTGAATTTGCTTGTAGTTATTTACAGTGAGTAACATTATAGGGTTAAGTTATCGATCATGGTGGGCAATGCTTACTCAAAACAATTAGGAATAAACGATAGACTAGACTATAGATTATAGACTGGACTATAGACTAGACTATAGACTAGACTATAGACTAGACTATAGACTAGACTATAGACTAGACTATAGTTTAGACTATAGACTAGACTATAGACTAGACTATAGACTAGACTATAGACTAGACTATAGACTAGACTATAGACTAGACTAAAGACTAGACTATAGACTAGACTATAGACTAGACTATAGACTAGACTATAGACTAGACTATTGACCAGACTATAGACTAGACTATAAACTAGACTATAGACTAGACCATAGACTAGATTATAGACTGGACTATAGACTAGACTATAGACTTGACTATATACTAGACTATAGACTAGACTATAAACTAGACTAGACTATAGACTAGACTATAGACTGGACCATAGACTAGACTATAGACTAGACTATAGGCTAGAGTATAGACTACACTATAGACTAGACTATAGACTAGACTATAGACTAGACTATAGACTAGACTATACTAAAGACTAAACTATTGACAACACCACAGACTAGACTACTGACCAGACAATATACTATCCTTAGGGATTTAGAAAATTCATCATCGTTTTGTTTTTCCACCCACTGTACATAATCATATGCATGCTTTTGCCATACAGTTACAAACCCATACTTAGTACCTAGTATTTATTTTCATTAATGTGTCTCTGTTCATCTAGGTGGAACGTTAACTACACTTTTTATACTTTTCATACTCGTTCAAATTTCAAAAGTTTAAATAGATTTGAGAAGGGACAGAAATAAAGAAAATAGTTTTGAACCGATTTGTATGCGATTTTATACTTTATATGTTTTTATGTGATGTTGTTTGTTATTTTTGCAAACATATTTTAATGATTATGTTTTTTTCTAATTGAGGGTTTTTTTTCGTTTTACTCATTTAAAATTTTTTGTTAAAAAACTGATATTTAGTTGTCATTTATTTAATATGATTTGGTGCTGTAAAAACAGAGATTGAGAAAAAATGTGTAAAATAAAAGTCATAAAATACAAATAAAATTTAAAGTTCATATTCTAAGTTTAAACGTGGGATCATGATGTCATTTAGTATTTGAATTGGAATTTGTTGATGCATTGAATGATTATATATATTTTTTTTATTTTATTTATTTTTTTAGTGACAAAAGTGAAATATTTTTTTTTAGATTTGAAGGTAATTGTTGATAATAATTGCAAAGGTTCACGTGCAAATGCGATGTATTTTGATTATTTTTTGTAAGTCCAAAATAGCTGCTGATTATATCATCAAAAATGGTATAATTTATTTTAAAGCAAATGTTTGATAACGTCGTTTTAGGTCCACATTGTAGGACAAGAAGATCAAAAGATAGGATCAGACAATGTCTCTCAAATATAAGTTTTGTTTTGGAACCGCAATAAATTAATTACAGATCCGCCAAATAATTTCCCATTTCTTCAGTTTTAGAATATAGTTTATAGAGAGCGTTTTGTGGGATGGCCTCTATACATTGTACATAGGTTGCGTTTAGAATTCAACCCTAACTTCTAGATCTAAATGCAATTCTCGGATTATTTTCGCAATTATTTCAGTAAGTAGGGGTTCTTTAGAAAAAATAATCCAGAGTACAGATCTTTAATGTTCAAACTAATACTATAATATATCTGCTAAAATTTAACTTTTCGGCCTGATTTGTTCATTTCTTAAGATTTAGAATAAATTTTATATGGATGTGCCATGTTGGTTAGTCTTTAGCTAGTCTTTAAAGAGAACTGATTAAGAATCCAACCCTTACATAAAGATTTAAATAAAATTTTAAGATTATTTTCGCAACTTTTTCGGCGAACATGTTTTCTTTTAGGGAAACAGTTCTGTTTTTGTAAAATCTAAGTATATGTATCACAAATAAATTCCTTATCCACCTTCTGTTTTCGACTTTTAACCGAGGGCATGTTCATTTAAATACCGCAACTCTTTAAGTAAGTCTACTTTTGGGAAAGTGTTTATCTAAAGAACAGATTTTAATGCCCATTCCAACACCGGGAAATTCCTTTGACTTTCCTTACCTAATTTCACATTCCTTAAATTTTAGAACTAAGTTTGTTGAGATGCTTTGTGTAGGAGAATTAGAGTCCACCGTTGACTTCTAAAGAAGCAATTCTTAAATGTATATTGAAGGGGCTTAGATTTTGTTAAATCTAGCAGTTGTCATAAGATCATCTTCATACGAGAAATCTTTTAATACAATACTTTATTCGTCATTGAACCCTAAATTGAAAGCGTATTAGCTAAAGGAACAGATATTCGAAATTCATTGTATTACTACATCCTCGATTGATCGAGGATCTGGTAATTTTGAAAGCAGAGTTAATAGACATTATAGGAATTCAGATCACATTTTACTTTTACTTTTTATATTTGCACACTTTATTCCAGTAATTTTGAATCGCTTTTTCAGAGGTGCGCTTTTTACTGAAGCATCTCCGGTTTCTAGTAAAAACTTCTACAGCGGTGTGTTTTAGATGTCAACTATATAAATTGACGTAATTGACTCTATAAGATATAAGTACATTAGTATGCAATATAAAGTTTGTGACATAAATATATATTATTAGACTACAACTTTACAACTATCCGAGGTTAAAACGGTAATTCAAGAATATTGAAATGTATAACATTGGAGCAGGGAGACTATTTATTCTGATAGATTCGGTAGTTTTTGTAAAGTTATCACGACATCATGTTTATTAAAGAAAATCTAACAATATAATGTTTTTCCCCTTTCTATATTTAGACCATAAAAATCGTGTTCAGTTTATTCTTCGTTAACCGAATATAAAAGTACTGTGATACAGACAGAAGGAACGATATTTTTTTAATAACAGGGAACTTAATTAGAGTTAAATAGTAAAGAGGAAAGGGAGTCTATAATTATGGAATTTACAAACATTAATATTACTTTCCACGCTTTTTATAATACTTATAATGAAGAAGAAGGTTTGCTATTTATAGGTTTTTTATAGGTATTTCTACTTTTGCTCATAAAACCTAATTAGGAAATTGTTCGTTAAATACAACCTAGTGATTTGCATTCATAATCGGAATAATATAATCATACCTTCGTAATACAATCATCAATACTCAAGAACTTTTTAAGTTGGTAGTAAAATTATGTCACTTCACACTTGTGCTTTATTATTTTAATATCAAAGATAAACATTTTTGTATACTTCCCACAAAATATGACAAATATAATTAACACTTTTTTTTACTAAGATTTTGGTAAAACTTCTTAATTGGTTTCATTCATTTTTTTCTATTAACAAGTGTAACAAACAAATTTCTTGACATCTAAAAAGAACTATGTGGTGGAATTTTTGTTTGTGATTTTAATTTACATAAATTCTTGGTTCATGATGGATTTTGCTGTTGCTGTATTAATAAATTATGTGCAAATTATTTATGTTAATAATTTTTTTGTATATAATAAACAACAAATCACTTTTGCTAACAACAATGGTCAAAATAAAAACAAAGCCAAGTATAGTAATTTAACTGGTTTTAAGTGTTGTTGTTTATTTAAGTTGTTTGTCTAACTACTTAATTACCCAATAACAATAATAAAAAGATTATTAAAATTTCTTCAAAAAATTCTTCGCATTACATTTTATTATTCAAATGTAGATTTGAAATTATTAAATGAAGACAATTAAAATATATTAAGCTACAACGAATTGAAAATACGCTTCAATAAAAATATAATTGAAAAAAACAGCTCTATCGCCTATAGCACAAGTTATAAATAGGGTTCCATAAATCGTCTTTCGAATAATCGAACAATCGACTTTTTGTCGAAAAAAGTCGAAGTCGAATATATTGTTCCAAAAAAGTCGATAACTCAAAAAGTCTAAAAGTCGACTTTTAATTAAATGAAAGAAGTCGAAAAATCGACTTTTCATAAAATGCAAAAAGTTGAAAAGTCAATTTTTCGTTTAACTATATAACCCTAGCTATATAGTTGAACTATTAGACGAAATACTAATGATTTTAGCATTAAAAATTTTGTAAAATATCAAAAAGATTTCAAAATTTCTAAAAATTTTAAACAATTTGAAAAATTCTAAACTTTTTGAAATTACATATTAAATGAATAACTTAACATCACCCCCCCTAGCATAGATACAATAATTACTTTGGTGTGTCTAAACATGACGATGATTATAACTAAATTGTATACTAACTGGTTAAACTAGACATTTGTCAGAAAACAAAAGCGAAATAAATAAAATAATGAATTTTAAAACAAAACATCACGTCATTAGTATAAAAGAGATTACGAAAGTTTTTTTGTTTTGTTTTAAAAAATTTAAAGAATATTTTTTAATAATAATTTAAATAATTTTTAGAATTTGTATTTTTATAGTCTTCAAATTACTTTAATAGATCATATCCGTCTATGGGTTTGTCAGTAATTTTTATGATGATGGGAAAATGTTAATATTTTTATTACAAATATTAATGTTAAGTGCTATTTAATTACCAAATATAAGTTAAAAATATGGTACTTTAGCTTTTGCTTAAAGGATTATTATTTTGATCATTTCGAAATAAAAATCCAAATTTACTAGTTTTATCATTTTCACTTTATGGAATTTTATGTTATATTTTTATTTATTAAATATTTGAAAATAGAAGCATTTAATGACTTTTTAGGTCCGCGGCAAAACAATCAGGTTTTCAATATTTTTCTAAAGTTCAATTTTATTTACAATGTCCCATTTTTCCTACAAAAATAGTCGATTTACCGAATTTTTTAATAAGCTTGTCAACTTTCAATTTTTCGACAAATATTCGATTAAAGTCATATTCATTTATTAACATTTAAAAATACGCATTAAAAAAAGAATATAAAATGTCAAAATCAGCTGACATGTTCGTACGCCGCTTGTGACGCTTATAAAATTAGAAAGTAAATCTACTTGAAGCATTCCACGAGTCAAGGCGTTCGACGCTTTTGTTCATGTAACTTTCAGCATACAATTACATTGATTCTACTTGTTTGACAGTAGCGTAGACTGCGAGAATGAGTAACACGCGTTTTGTGACCTCCAAATTAATGGTCTTATCAGTGTGGTTATATAACATTATCTAAGCAAAAATAAAACGAAGTAGTTCCAAATGAATAACATTATCACTACTTCAAAAGTAGCACTAAGTGAATTTTTTTCACATTCTGTGGAATTGATGTTTATTGACTTCCAAAGAAGCGAAAAGGAAACCAATTTTTATTGAGTTGCAGGTATATTTTTTTTGTACAGAAATTTTTTGAATTAAACAAATTTTATTTTGGAGTCAATTCTATAATACTATAATTTAACTTCCTAATAACTTCTAAAAAAGAACTTAAAAAATTACTTCCTAAGAATCGCTTCAGCTATAGTGTATTTGAAATTAAATGAAAAGTGTTAAAATCATAAATTCTTTTTCAGTATTTTTCAGTACTTCCATGGAGAAAAGTATCATCATTATATAACATTACTGCTAGGCCTGAGCTATAGCCTGAGGAATTACTCTTCTCCATTCATATCTAGTTCCTCGTAGTGAAAAGTGAATGCTAACTTTTGGGGTTTGCTCTCATTCATACGTGCCATGTGTCTTACCTATCTTAGGCATTGCACTTTCATAAGTATTATCTCTTTCAGATAATTCGAGAAGTAGTTGCAGATGTTTAGTTCGTATGATTTCAAAACTAAAGTGTAACTAAAGATGTTTATCTTAAGAAAATACATACGAAGAAATTATTGGGCAAAGATTTTATAGGAAAAGTTAATTTAGCATGAAAACTTATGAGTTGTTGTAGAGAGACCAACGCCTTGACTTCTTATACATGTGTTCAGTTTTTCACGAACACCCTACAAAATTGGATTCGTGAAATCAAAAATATGATATTAAAATTCAAATTTTTTATTTAAGAATTCTTAGATTTGAATACATTGTAGGAGCAAAATGGTATTTAATTCTATTGACTTCCTTAAACTTAAATTTCTACACCTTTACTTCACCTTAACTAATATATATTTTCTCATTCTTTTACTTACAGCATGGCCCACTCCTTCTATAGCCAGCAAACAAAGCTAAACACCAATAACAACCAATGGAATTTCCACAAAATTGACTGATTTTTTCGAAAAAAATATATATTTTACACAAATTTTGATACTAACTAAATATTTAGAACATAACAAAATATTTAGATTTTCTAAAATATTTTTTCATCAAAAAAAAATTTTCCCCCAAAAAAAACCCTTAAAATATAGTTAAAACCTATTACCTTCCCCTGATCCCGTGAACAAAATCCTACAACCAAAAATTGCCTAAAGCCTAAAGGTATGCAGCGTTGTCCCTATATACATGAGATGAGAGAACGTTTATTAAACGATCAGAATCGTGAATCATTACCTTTGGAACAAATGGAGCGTGCAAATCTATTAGACAATCGTCAATCAGCTGAATTACAACAGGTCGGCACTATAGTTAAGGTAGGGGCGTAACAACAGACTACTCGTTACAAGGATTTGAAACAAAAAATAAAAAAAAACGAATTACATAAATTTTAACAAATTAACTGTGTTACATTTAATATTTAATAAAACAATAAAAATATTTTATTTGTTTATTTTTTTACCAAACAGTTTACATTTTATTGTTTGCTGCTGTTATTTTTCTACTTCCTCGTTATGAAAATTATCCTTGCACGAGTAATGTTGGCCCTTTACTTTTCTTTAAAAATAAATATTTTTTTGTAAATTCATTTAAAATTAATTGATCATAATTAAGTTGCTCAAAAATAAAAACTCATCATTCATCATCAACAAAAATCATAATTCATCATAAATCACATTCATTATCATTAAAATTCTATTAAATGTAATTAATAAAATCATTTAAGTTTTTTTCTCATTTAAACGATTAAATTTGTTTTATCATATTATATTCTTAGTAGATTTGCTAATTTTATACATAAAACATACTGAAAATAAACATAAAATTGGAATTGAAATAAAAAAACGCATTAAATTTAAACCACACTTTCAAAAATTCAAAATTTCATATAAAGACTAGTTTTCTTTACAGAAAAACACAGCTTAAATTACACTTGATTTACAAATAGTTTAATTCATTTGCATGATTTGTTTTTCACAATATGTTTTTGTATCTATTGTTATACATTTTTTGAAGTTTTTAATTACAGAAATGTTGAAAGGTGTAAATATAAATGTTTATTCTTAATCCGAACGTATGGATACAAAATTAATCGAGCAATTAATGTTACTCAACATTATAATGCATAGTACAGTGGGATATAAGTTATATTTTTTAATCATAAATCAATGCAGGGTTGCTTTTAAACTTATGTTTACATAAATTTTATGTTTTTGGTCTACTAAGCCCTAATGCAAATAAATTCGGTTTAGGGAACTTCTTTAAAAACCGCAAGGTTAATCAGCAATTGTTACCCTAGATGTTATATATTAAAGTATAAATCCAAATAACCTTCAACTCATTTGCCCACTGTAAATAGTTTATTTTACAAAAATGTGTATTCTTTTGTTCAGATTTATTTACTTAAGCGTGACCATAGCATTTAACTACAAAGTGAAGGTCACCTGTCAAACATATAATAGAGCTATCAGATAAAGTGATTTATTTAGAATAAAATTTATAGAACTGCGTACTGAGTTTGGTGCTATAAACTCTGTTTTATTATACCTACTCATTATTAAAAATATTATATTGCAAACCAGAGGCTGATCAAAAGAAAGTTATTACTAGACTC
This sequence comes from Lucilia cuprina, assembly GCF_022045245.1. Classification (NCBI taxonomy): domain Eukaryota; kingdom Metazoa; phylum Arthropoda; class Insecta; order Diptera; family Calliphoridae; genus Lucilia; species Lucilia cuprina. The sequence goes on along the minus strand of NC_060951.1, from coordinate 48,841,712 downwards.
GTTATATGTAATGTAGTCGGAATGTAGTTGATGTTAAAAAGTAAGTGCAAGTCTTTACCAGATTTTTGCTTATAATATTTTCCAATGTATTTTAATACTTTTAAAACCTCCCTTGCTGATTCTTTGCGCTTTCAAGAACATCACGAAATATGTGGCCTCCGTTTCATTTACATAGCATATTACCCTGACAAAGGACCAAATCTTGGTGTGATTAGAACCCATGGAAAAGAGGTGGAACTTTAAGACTTTAAACTGGATATATGACTTCACTTCCCGCAAATTCCTTGGAATAATTTAACGTAGGGTCTAGTAAGAGAACTACATAATCTGAAACAACTGGTGGTCAGGACTATGTCCCGGCTAATCAGTTGGTTAAGGTTCCTCCCGAATCAATCTGGTATAAATATCGGATGTTGTTCTGCCGGGTAAAGTGAAATGTGTGAAATATGGCTAATATGGCAGGTGTTCACGTAAAGCACTTCGACATTCATTTATCTTTCATCTTCGAGAGAAGCGTATATAACTTCAAGAATTCGATTATATATGCTTTTAAGAACCTTTAAGTGTTAAATCGCCCATAAAAAAGAGAAAAAATTCTGAAAAATCAGTGAAAATATTTCCAAGAAAATAAATATGTTTGTAAAAATTACAGTCTTCTTTAGTTTCTTTAGTTTCGTCACTCCAAAGGATATTTCGCCATTTTTTCTCTCCCTCTGGCCCGCACCATTGTTTATGAGCCAACGCAAAAATTTTCCTCTTCCGTAGATTTGCTGTTTTGAGTAAGGGAACTTTTCGAGCAATTCTTCCTGGTAGTCCTGCCTCTAATAATCTTCGCCGAACCGTTCGTGGTGATATAACATTCCCTATTTTTAAAATTGCCTTTGAGGACTTGAAAGGATCACGTTTTGCTAAAGTTACTATGCGGTAGTCAGTAATTGGAGAGGTTTTCTTATGTCTTCCGCGGGTCTCAGTATTTTTTTGGGGCTTTAGTGCATTTGTAACAAAATTTTGTGACCGTCCTAAAGAATCGGCAATAAATTTGTATGAACTTCCCTGCTCCCGAAGTTGATAAACCGATCGTCTCTTTTCACTGCTACAATGGCGTCCACGACCCATTTTAAAATAATGTTGTTAAATTAAAATTAATAATTTGGCGGTAATTAATAAGATTTCACTTAAAATCGCAATTTCTTTCCCAAAAAATAGTATTTTTCTAACTTTAAAAATGTTACACCTATTTTATTGGCCAGCTCCCAAAGCAAATTAAACGAAAAAAAATAAAAATAAATACTACATGTGTTTCATTTAGTGGGAAAAATTCTACATCTTTTTTTTAAAAAAAAGTATCCCACACACCTATTTTTTTGTCCACATGTGTAGTACTTTCTATCATATTTAAGGACGAAAAAAAACTTATAAACAAAATTCATATTTTTGGAAAAAATAAAAAAAAAAGATTTAACAAAATAAAATTTTTATCTAAGAAGCAAGTTCATTTTCAAATTTCTATTATTTTGCTGCTGCAGCCAACCGAATCAGCACCATCAGGTTTCTGCAACAATCTTTTATAGATTTTTGGGTTTTTAATAAATTCTGAAAAATTGTGAGAGAATTGCTATATAAAATCCATAACTTTAATAAACTCAAATCAGTTTTATAGTTTTGATAAAAATATTATTTTAGAATTAAAAATGCATTAAAATTTTCCTCCAAAATTGCTACTAGTGTTTATTATATTCTGCATGTTTTATTCAATTCCAATTTTTTTTTTAAAGTAACGTTTTTTGTATATAAAAAAATTATTTAATATCCATTTGTTGAATGTTGAGTGATTTATTAGAAAAATATGTTTTGTAATAAAAATTAAACCATAATAGTTTATTAATTTTTTTAACATAATATTTCTATTAATTTCTTCCCCATTTACAAACAAACTCCACTTAAATATTTATGGCAAAACAAACACCAAAAACAAATCACTACATTGTTAACACTAACTAACATTTGTTACTGAAAACAAACATTTAAAATAAATCAAATTAATTGTTTAAACATAAAATTAAAAATAAAAAAAAACAAAATAAATGATTTGTTAAAATGATTTATAAACAAAACAGCTACATGCCGATGGGTATCACACAAGTCCAGCCCATCAAAGAACACCATTGGTGCCTAGAGATCTGGGAGAAGATTTCAATTTGGATTTCGATGATGATTTTCCAATCGATGCTAAACGGCCTAAAAATGCCAAGTAAGTAATGAAATTTCAACTGTTGTAATAATTAAACCCTTTAGATTATTTCCAATTGTAAAAACAAAACTAGTAAATGTCATTCCTTATATGAAAATTTTAAAGAATATTATTTAATTTCATTTATGTTATATTTTTAATGTAGGAAATTTTTAAGTTTTTATATCAAAACTCCTTGTGTTGTGCTTGTTGAGAATTAAAAAAAATACTTAATTTGTTAAAGATAAATTTAATGTTTATTTAGGGGAAAAAATTTTAAACACCATTTTATTATTATTTCTATGAAAACTTTTCAATACATTTATTATAATTATTTATTTCTGTGTTTTACTAACTGTTCATCTATTGGGTACTAATCATTTCTCAATTTTTTTATTACTGTCAAAATCTAAAAAAAATATTAAAAAAAAATTACCTAACGATATTTAATATTGATTACTTTTAATGTTTCTTTCTTTATTTTTTTGTGAAAAATCTCATGTTTTATTTGTGTTCCAAAAAAAAAATATGTATACACTTGTTATTTGTGAAATCGCGCGAAACCAAAAATTGAAAACCAAAATATTTATTGACATTCAAGTAACCAACAAAGAAACCAATCCAGCACACAACTGGAACAGATTTCTACACCACCATTCCGAAGGTTGGTTGGCACACAGAAAAAACAAAAAATTATTAAAAAAAAAAAAACAAAAATACATTTAATATTAATTTCAATATTTTTTCAATTTCTTAACAAAATTGGAATTATTTAATAACAAATTTTTAATTTTGCAAGCCTAGAGATATAGACTGACTGCATAATATAGCAAATAATTGCAATTAATTTATTCATATATTTTGTTAAATTCTTATTAGTATGTTGTGCTTTATGCAATAAATTTCATAGAATTATTAACGTTTTTTCCGCAATAGATTTTCTTTTCAATTTGTATTAGAAAATTACGCTTCTGTTGTTGCTTCAAATTTTTGTTTTAGTTCAGTTTCACTTGTACTTTTTTTATTGTTTATGATGTGGTGCATGATTTATGGTTGTTTTTGAATTCAACATTATATTTTCCAATTTCGTTTTTCTTTACAATTTTTTTATATCACTTTGTAAAATAAACTTGCACATTTGCACTCTATTTATTATGAATACCAGGCGCACTAATTTGTAATCATACATTTTTAAATGGAACATGGTGAAAAAATAGTTTATACAAAATGTTGTGTTTTTTTAACGTAATAAATACAGTCGTTATGAATAATTATATGGAAATAATTTTAAACTTATTAATTATGAAATGTTATTACTTAATGGGTTTACAATGCAAATCCTTTGGGGGTTAAAATTTTAAAAAATATCAAATTATTATTTTTTCTATAAAATTTATCTAAAAATTTTACTAGAACTGAACTAGAACTAGAACTGAACTAGAACTGAACTAGAACTGAACTAGAACTGAACTAGAACTGAACTAGAACTGAACTAGAACTGAACTAGAACTGAAC